>NW_006921683.1:6016725-6064110 GCF_000298275.1 Orycteropus afer afer
TTTTTTTTTTTTTTTTTACTGGATTCTTTGCTATCAGGCTTATGCTTGCTTCATAAAAAGAATTAGAGAGTATTCCATTTCTTTCTATATTCTGCAGTATTTAGAGTAGAATATGTGTCAGCTCTCTCTGAATGTTAGGTAGAATTCTCCAGTGAAGCCATCTGGGTCCAGATTTTGTTGTTGTTGTTATTGGGATTTTATGACCTGTTCAATTTTTTGTTTTGTTATGCATTTATTCAAATTTTCTGCCTCAGCCTGTGTTACTTTAGGTAGCTTGTGTGTTTCTAGAAATTTTTCCATTTCTTCTTGTTTTCAAATTTGTTAAAAGTTCTCATAGTATTCATTTATTATCCTTTTATTTCAGTTGTTTCTGTCATGATGCTCCTGTTTCATTTCTTATCCCTGTTATCTACATCTTCTCTTTCTTTTCCTTTGTTAAATTTTCCAGTGGTTTGTCAATTTTAAAATCTTTTTGAAGAGCTAACTTCTACTTTTGTTGATTTTTTTTCTGTTGTGTTTCCATTTTCCATTCCATTTATGTCTGCTCTACTCTTTATTATTCCCTTTCTTGTAGAGATTGTAGGCTATTTTTATTTTATTGCTGCTCTTTACCTAATTGTTGGAATTGTTTGGTTAAGGTGTTGATTTTGTTTCTTTATTTTTTCTTATGTTTGTTTTTATTGTTAAAAATTAATCCTTGAACACTGATTCTGTTGTGTCTCAAAGGTTCTTGTATGTAGTGTTTCCATTCTCATTTGATCATAATAATTTTCTTTTATTTCACTTTCTATTTTTTCTATTATACAATATTTTTAAGCAGCGTGCTATTTTGTTTCCTGATCTTCTTGTTACTGATTTCTAATTTTGTATCATTGTAATCAAAGAAGATAGTTTGTATGACTTCAATTAAAAAAAAAAAAAAAGTATTGAAACTAGCTTATGGCAAGCCATGGTATTTTCAATAGCTTCATGTGCATCTGAGAACTGGACAGTGAATACAAAAGACCACAGAAAAATTGATGATTTTTAATTGTAATGTTGGCAAAGAATATTGAAGATACCATGGTCAGCTAAAAGAATGAACAAATCTGTCTCAGAAGAAATGCAGCAAGAATGCTCTTTAGAAGCAAGAATTACCACTTTTTCTCCCATTGTTTGGTCATGTTGTTAGAAGGGACCAGTCCCTGCAGAAGGATATCATGTTGGATAAAGTGGAGGGTCAGCGAAAAGGAGAAGATCCTCAATGAGATGGATTGGGACACTGGTAGCAATCATGGGTTCAAACATAGAAACAATTGTGAGGATGATACAGGATCAGTCAGTGTTTTGTTCTGTTGTACATAGGGTCTCTGTGAATTAGGACCAATTCAACTGCACCTTACAACAACAACAAATATTGTGGAGTTGTCTATTTCCCTTTCAATTCTGTTGGTAATTGATTTATGTATTTTTGTGGCCCTTTCATTTGATACATTTATATTTATTATAGTTATGTCTTCTGGCCGGATTGACCCTTTAATCATTATATAGTGTCCTTCCTTTTCCCTTATACTGTTGTTAGCCTTGAAGCCTTTATTATTGGTAATTACCATTTCTATTTCTGCTCTTTTTTAGTTGATGTTTGTTTGATACAATTTTTCTATCCTTTGATTTTTAGCTTATTTTTATCTTTGTGTCTAAGGTAAGTCATCTGAAGGCAGCATATTGATGAGTCCTGTTTTCTTATCCATTCTGACATTCTTTGTCTCTTGACTAGTGCATTTAATCCATGTACATTCAGTGCAGTTATTGATAGCTGTGAATTTGCTGCTTTTACTAGTTTTTCTTTTTTAATTGTGGTATTGGTGATTTATTTGTTCAGAATGTTTTTCTATTCTAATTTCATTTTGTTTTCATATTTTCTTTCCATTTTCTTAACTGCTGTTTATTTTGTCTTTAATAAGTCTTTATGATTTTCTTCTGGTTTTACTGATTTTTTTTTGTAATTTTTTTTTTTTTTTTTAATTTTCCTAAATGTGAAGCAGTCTTTTGTATCTTAATATTTTATATCTCTTCATTTGGAACTTCTTTAATTATATCATTTATTCCCTCTTTTTGCTGTGTGTTTGTCATTATTTACAGATTGAAATCTTCTGTTTTCTTACAAGTTTCTAGTAAATTTATTTTATTTGTGAAAATTCTTTATCTTTGTTGATTTTACGAGATGTCATGTATCATAATCTCAGATCTGATGTTGTTGGTTCTCTGTCCAAATGACTCCCTTTAGCATTTCTTATAAGTTTATTCTGGTTTTTACAAATTCCCTTAATTTCTCTTTATCTGGAAATGTCCTGATTTGGGCATTATATTCGAGGGATAGTTTTACTGAATATATAATTCTTAGTTGGCAAAATTTTTCTTTCAGGGTTTTGTACATGTCTTTCCATTGCCTTATTGCCTGCATGGTTTCTTCTGAGAAATCAGAGCGCAGTTTTATAGATAACATTTCCATTTTCTTGAGCTTCTTTTTCCATTTTTCCTTTATCATTGGTTTTGGAGCCTTTGATTATGATATATCATGGTGACTCTCTTTTGGGTTCTATGCTGTATAAGGTTTATTGAGCTTCTTGGATATAACTTTTTGGCTTTCATGATATTGGGGAAGTTTTCTGGCAGCAAATCTTTGACAATTCTCTCTGTGTTTTTTTTTTTTTTTTTTTTTTTTTTTTTTTGTATTTTTGCTTCCTTCTTTCTGGAATTCTGATCATTTGTAAATTTTTCCTCTGGATAGAGGATAGAGTCCCACTTAATTCTTAGGCTTTCTTTACTTTTCTTCATTCTTTTTTCTAATTTTATTCCTTATACATTCTTTTTCCTTCTATTGGTTCAATTCTATTCCTTTGTACTTGTTGTGTGTTATCTGTCTCTAAAATTCCAATGTTTATCTTCTGGATTTTTAATTGCCATTTTATATCATTTTGAATTGTTTATTTATTTTGCCATTTAGCTTTTGTATTATTTTCCTGAATTCTTCTAAAATATTATCTATTTTGTTTGTTTGTTTTGTTTTGTTTTTCAGTGGTTTCCTTGATTTCTTGTCGTTGTTGTTGTTATGTGCCCTTGAGTCGGATCCCACTCATAGAGACCCCTCCTTGGGTTTCTGAGATAATATCACTATGGAAGTAGATTGCCCCATCTTCCTTCCGAGGAGTGGCTGGGGGGTTTGAACCACCAGCCTTCTGGTTAGCAGTCAAGTGCCTTAGGCACTACACTTGTTGTTGTTGTTGTTATGTGCCGTCAAGTCAGCCCTGACTCATAGCGACCCCTCCTTGGGTTTCCGAGGCAGTATCACTACGGAAGTAGGATTGCCCAACCTTCCTTCCGAGGAGTGGCTGGTGGGTTTGAACCGCCAGCCATCTGGTTAGCAGGCAAGTGTCTTAGCCACTATGCTACCAGAGCTCCCACTACACTTAGATGGCCCTATATATAAGTCTTTTGAATTCCTTATCAAGTAGTTCCATTACCTTTTCTTCCTCAGGAAGATTTGCTGGTTCTTTATTTTGGCCACTTACGTGGGCCATCTTGTCCGGTTTCAATTTTTGTTTGTTTGTTTGCTTTCAAGGTGTCTGTTGTCTCTGAGACATTTTGGTGTTATTATATTTATTTGTTGATTATGTTGGTTTGTTTTGTTCAGATGTTTTTGTTTTTCTTTGTTTTGATGTGTCTGGTGGAAGGATAGGGATTTTGTCACTAGTTTATCTGCATTGGGATGCTTTCCATATATCTTCAAGTTGATGGAATAAACGGTGTGGATGTGGGCACAGGTCTGTTTGCAGGTTGTGTAGAAAAATTGTGAGTGGGGCAATCAGGTATTTTCTGCACCTGTTGTTGATCCATTAGTACAGAAGTGGCTGGTTGTACTCTTCCTTTGGATGGGACAGTTTGTGGCAGGTGTGGTGGTATGACTGACTAGTGGGGAAATGCTATATGCCTCCTTGCTTCACTCTGGATTTGTTTACACTATTTCTTCACCTTGCTGGGGGATTCTGTAAAATTTGCTTTTGTTCACACATTTATGTTACTTTCTGTGTCTCAAAAGGGCTACACTGCCTTGAGTCTCCACTCAGTCTTTTTCCTCAATCTCTTGAATAGGACAAATATATGATGACATTAAGATTTACAACTATGTATGTGAACTGCAAATAGACTATGTGTATTTAGCCCTGTGAAAATATAATCAGTAAAAGCTGTGAGATTTCCTGGCCTCTCGCTTCCTATCCCACACATCCTCATTCCAGAGATCATAGCTAATGCTGTTTGTAAATTAAATAACAGCATTTGTATGATGTGATTGACATTTTCAAAAAGAGTATTATAATGATTTTCATTTTAACATAAGATGAGAGAAGTAAGTAGTGAGCAGTTTGGTTCATGATGAGGAAATATGATAGTCTACCATTTTTACACAACTACCATGGCTATAAGTGCTTCATCACAGCAAAGAGAATGACAGCTTTTTCTTATGTCATGCTGAAAAACACACATGTGCACACAAATGCACATAAACACAACACTTCTCAGTAAAGGTTAAATATATGGATAGAGAATTTAGCTTTAAATCTGTGCTATATATTTCTCCATATAAAAATATTTTCAAGGGGGAAAAAAAAAAGTGTCCCAAGTATTCCAGAATTTTCAGAAGCATTTGATGTCTTTAAGGTGAATGTAAAACATTTGAAACTTCCTCTGTTTGTGATTGCTTCTCTAAAATGTGTGAAAAATCAGAGTCCAAAGTTTTCTAATGGATTTTGTCTGACTAAGCTCTATTCTGCTTTTGTCCTGACTTGCTTTGCCTTCTATTCTGTTCCTTTCCCTTCTCTTCCAGTTACCTACTTTCTTCTTTTTCTCTTCCCTCCCTCCTTTCCATCCTCTCTCTCTCTCCCTGTCTTCTTTCCTTTCATGTTGTTCAATGATAAGATTAAGCTGTGACCTATGTCCCTATAATTTTACTTAAAATAAGAAGGGCTTTTTAATTTCTTCAAAGTAGTGTTTCACAATAGTAGAAAACAAGCTGTTTAGAGAAAATGTATAATGAATTTAGTCCTTACATCTGCACATCTGATATTGTGGAGCAGACCTGTGAGGCAAAGTCGACTGTGATTTACACTTGACTTTCTCATGTAAAGCAGGCAAATGACACATTTTCTCCACTATATACTGTGCCCTACCCTGCCTCACAGTTATAGAGTGATTGGTTACATATACTATGGAAAATATTAATAATGTGCACTTGAGTTGCCGAGTAATGCTTGCTCTGATGTACAAGCTGTTTAATAATTTCTGTTGGTATCTATTCCATTGCAGAATTCTGCATAAAATTTGTCATATTTTGATGCAATATCATAAAATGTTCTCAAAGAAACCACTGGGTTACTTTCATATTTACATATTAGTCACCATTTAAATACATTCAAATTGTACATTATCTTCACTTACCCTGTCATTGATGTTCACTTAAAGTGCACATCACAGGCATGATGATCCCTCTTGAGAATCATTAGGCTTCTAGTAAAGCTTTGTTCATGACAAACTTATTAATGTAAATGCATCAATAGCTTAGAGGGATTATTATGTCATTCTTCCCAAGAGAATGTGCATTTTTGTAATGGTCAATGTTTTAAGCCTGAGGAGGAGAACACTAATGGTTATATTTTAAATGTCTAGAGTGGATCAAGAAAATGAGATTTATTTATTTGTTTATTTAAATAAGGTATTGGCTCTCGTTAACCCCTGAAGTCACATCATGCACATGGTTGTCTCTATGGAAGGCCAGTAAGGCCTTTAAGCATGTTCCAATAATTTATAGCTCCATCTGTGCCAACAGTTATGAACCTACTTTGTAGCTTTGCAGTTTATTACCCAAGAAATGTGTTGCCCAGTATATGATTGTATATGTGTGTGCACATTTTTATATTTACTAGAGATATTTATTGAGTGTTATAGGGTTATACTATGTATATTTCAATGATTTCACTTTGTTCAGAAAAAAAATACTTAAAAGCCGATCATATACTTTATTGACCTTATTTAGCTGTGAAAAACTTTGGGCTATTTCCAAAAATCAAATCTATAAATAAAGGTTAAGATTTACTGCCATGGTCAACATTCAAAAGATCACACTGCAGAATCTGAAGAAAATTCTAAAGAGGCATGCTATCTCTTTGAATCAAATGGTATTGTGTTTGGTGTTAGTATATAACCTCTTCTTTGTGACTGTTTTGGAGATTTGATTTACCAAAATGTAGAAATCATAATGTGTGTATTAAAAAAATAAATTTCATTATTCCTGCTTGAGGACTTCATTAATTGCTATCTGTTTGGTGCTTCCCAAACCTAAATGGATACCCAAATTTCTTGAGGAGCATTTTACACTAAGAAATAACAGGTCTCTGCTCACTTCCGTGAACTAGAATCTTAGGTTTCCTACCTAAGAATATCTGTTTTTGATTATCTCCTCAAGTGATTAATATTCAACCAGCTTAGCACGTATTGATAGAATTTTGACAACTATTAATCCACATGGTTGCCCTAGTTCGGAAACATAGAGAAGCCCTAGACATTACACCCTCCTTATATTGTGTAAGTACTACAGATTTTATATCTTCAATATCTCACTGCCCCATTACTACATTTATTGGAATGCATGTCTTGGCATTCCTCTCAAATGCAGAAGTCAAGTCATATTCTGCAATAATTTAAGCACTTTTTAACTGTTTGTTGAATAAATAAATAAATGCCTTGGTGACTCCCAGTTTTGTTATGTCCGACATTACTCTAGATTTCCAGTATACCAGTCCTGTCAAAAAAAATAATGACAGTAGTTTGATATGTCCAATGCATTTGACTGCTAATCATAAGGTTGGTGGTTCAAACCCACCAGCTGCTCCATGGAAGAAACATGAGGCAATCTACTTCTGTGAAGATTTGCCACCTCAGAAACACAAGGGGGTCCCTATGAGTCAGAATTGACTCAATGGCAGTGAGTTTTATTTTATTTTATTGTTTTAGATACTTATTTTATTAAACCATCATTGGTTTTTAGGGGTTCCCTAATCTTTCTACATGATGTCCTTGCTATCCTAATCCATTGTAGAATTGCTCCTGGAATATGAAGCACATTCATCTTGAAGTGTGAAAATGGTATTGCTTTGAGAAAACTAGAAAAACTTGTATTATTTTACAGATTATAGGACCTGTTGGTGTTCTTTATATTGGTTTTAAGATCACAAGCCATAGCTAATCTCATTTATTATTCATTTATTACTCATAAAGGTAATTCCGAGTACTGGAATTTCCTTAGAGAAGCTCTTTTATAATCCCTGTATTCACCTAATTGGTGTTTAGATTTCACCTTAGCAATTTTTACATTCACTTAGAACCTCATCCTTCTTGACAGAGGTCAAAAAATGTATTAAGAGTGGAAGAGTTTTCATTTGAGTTCATTCTTCCAATATCATAACTGCATTGGTCAAGGACAGTGCATTTGGACTTTCTTACTCCAAACAGAACTTTTCTTGCCTTTAATAATCATTGTACACTTTATATTATGAGCTCAGGTATTATAGTGGCTAACACATTGGGTGCTAACCAAATGATGGTGGTTGAAAACTGAGGCAGTTTATTGCCATAAAGATATACAGCCTTGGAAATCCTGAGGGGCAGTTCTACTCTGTTCTAAAGGTTTGCTATGAGTAGGAATTGACTAGATGGCAGTGAGTTTGGCTTTTTTGTTTAGCTTACACTAGATTTGGGGTTGTTTTTTATTGTTGTTGTTTAATTTTGTTATAAGTCCTTAGCAATGGCTAACAGTTAAATAGTGCTCACTGTGTAGAAGGCATTGTTCTAAGTATTTGGTAGGTAATTATCCCTTCGGTTACTTGAACACTGGGAGGTAGCTACTGTTATTATGACCATTTTACAAAGGAGGGAACCAAGTCAGAGAGAAGTTTAGTAATTTACTAGTCCTGGGTCCTACAAATTTAGATATCTGAGTTGGGATTTGAACTCCACAGTCTGGCTCCAAACTATAGAGCCACTATGCCCAATTGTCTGTTCATTTAGCCATCCTCAGCAATGAACCATCTGTCCATATCTTGTTACTATATAAACTTATTGAAGAATGCATCCACATTAGTTTTGTTAGTTACTTACCGCTTCTTCTGTCACTAGAAGAATTTGTGAATACAAAGACATCATTACTATTTTTCCCTATATTTTCCCAAGTCTCTTAGAACCAGACTTTTGCTATGTGTTTTACACACTTGCACACACAAACATAAAAATTATAATAAATTGAAAACTGATTGACCAAATGCATTAAACTGAATGTTGTTATAAGTTGCCATATATTCTCTTAGTCAGATTGTTATAATGTTATTATCTATCAAGGAAGGAAACTAAAATTCCTCTATTCTGTTCACACTTTTCAACTATTTATATAATCTTCTGTTTTGCCAAAGAATTTAGCAATTGTTTATTACTTGTTGGAAAGTCACTGTTATTCTCACTCAACAAAAGAAAAAACTGTTAAGTAACTGATATGTAGTCATCTAGAATTTATCAAAACTCAGTACAATTGAGTGTTTCTGATAATGACCTCCAAACCTAGTCTCAGAACACCACCAGTGCTCTTTCTTGTAAAGCAACGGGATTGAACCTGTTTCTTTCCTTATTCATTCACTTATTTACTTAACCTTCAGAGGAAAGCTCTTGATGTTTGTTTTAATTCAGAATTTTTAGTAGAGAGGAAGAACATGGGCCGTATGTTGCCACTACAGACCCTGTACTTTATATGCATGATTATGGTCCTCAAATAATAATGTTAATAATATGAAGAAGAAAGAGTAGAAAGAGACAGAAAAGATTTCAGAAAGGGGATAAAAGGGAAAGAGAGAAGGAGGAATATATTGAAATACTGTTATTTTAAAAGTCATTTCAATTTTAAAGCATACTTGTGAAGTAGGTATCATTAATCTTTTACAGATGGAGATAGTTTATAGAGTAAGAATTTGTTCCTGGTCACACAGTTATTGAGTGAAAATGCTAGGATTCAAATCTTGACCAATCTGACACCAATGCTCTTTCTTCTTAGGGATGCTACTGCTAAGACTAGCTTGTGGGTGAAAGCATGTGTGTTTAAAGTGCATGCCAAATTTCCATTCAGCAGACATTTACCATGGACCTGCAAAGCTGAAGTCCTGTCCTCATAATGTTTTGGCACTGAAATGAGTAAGAGTCCTTGGTCAACTCAATACAGTTGACAGTGGTTAACTATGCATTTAGTCATCTATCTGTGACCATCACTATGCTAACATCTTAACTACTTTATCTCATTTAATCCTCATAGTAATTCCAAAAGGTAGACAATATCCCTATCTTACAAATAGTAAAACTGAGGCTTACATGATTCAGTTACTGTGTCATTTAGCTATTAAGTTACAGAGGCAAGATTTGAACCCAAGTTGCCTGACTAACTCCTAAGCTTGTGTGTCTAAACACTTTGCTATTCTGAAAGGAATTAGGAGGAAGATTTCATTCTTTAAACTATAATACAAGGCAAAGTAAAACAAAGTCTATAAACTTTTCAGATCTCTATTTTCAATTCTTTCCATTTCTGCCATAATGTTGTGACAATAATACAAAATTATATATATAAATATTCAATATTTGTAGGATCTTTTAGCCTAAGTACTCTGCAAATAGTCATATATTTAAATAACATACACTTTTAATTTCTTGTGAGAGAACACAATGAAACTAAATCACGTGTTAAGTAAAACCATACGTTATATACTGTGAAGTTAAGATACCACTGGATAAGACAAATTGTACCAATTTGCTAACCTTTACTAATTTTTCACTTGTTCTCTGTTAGTTGAGAACTATTAAAAAGCCTTAGATTGTACTATAGGCTTAGAGAATTAGCAGGTTTACTTTGTCCACTAAAAATATTTATTTCAAGTCTATGTTATTATCTCATAAAAAAAAGAATCATTTTTACCTAAAAATAAGTATTCCTATGTTACTCCTCTTTTGAATATTATTTATTGTATCACTAGCTCAGTTTTCTTCCTGGAGAAATACTGTTCATTCAAGTGGGAAATCTCACAAGACATGGTCTTCCCTGAAAGCCCATCTACATGGCAGTTTTGGTCCCCAGTATGTGTTCTAAACTCTTTCCCTCGTTGCCGTAGCTCTCCTGAACTCCAGAATAGCACACCCAATGTTTCATTTTGTATCCCTTCTTCTGTGCTACATGTGTCTCCAACACAGCACAACCAAAACTGAGCATATCATTTTCTACCAGTCTCTCAAAATTGTCTCTGCAGCCCCATCCTAGTCCAAAGCACCTTTTTCTCTCACCTTATGTAACAACAACAACGACTAAAACAGCACAGTTTCTACACTCTTAACTCTGTTTCCTACCTCTAATCCATTTTTCCCACAATAACTATTGTCATCTTTCCAAAATCACATAAGATCCTTCCAATAGAATTAAGCAGTGGATTCCTTTGGAACTCTTCAATGTTGCCCATTGAGATCAAGTCCAGTGGATTAATTAGATTTTTAAGACATTTTCTGATGCACTTCTTTCTGTTTCTCTGATATGAGTGCTCACTCCAACCTGTGCCTTCACAGGAGAGGGCTGACTGCTTTGGTTAGCATTTTCCCCATCAGCATTGTTAGTCTCTACTGACTCTGGGCCATCTGAAGTTCCCACAGCACTACTCAACACATGGTAGATAATTAATATTTTAAATATCTGTTTTACCTGAGGCAATGAAAAATTTTTGAGGTCAAGTTACGTGTATGAATGAATCATATGGTGGTCAGTATACTAATGCTATTTTTATGTTTTGTACTAAATATGCATGTATATTTGTATACAACTGAATTATAAATGATTTGCTGATTGAGCATATGAAACAAGGAACTAGTCAAATACCTGATCACTCTCAAAAATATGTATATTTATTAAGTGCTTACCCAATGCTAGACACAAGAAATAGTGCATTTTTTCAAGAAACATTCAGTACATGCCTGCACCATTCCTGGCACTATGCTAAATATGAGCGATATAAGGCACAAGTCATATCTTAAATGTTTTTGACACTGTAGCTGGGAAGATAGAACATAAACAATAAAGAGCTATTGTAATGTAGAATAAGAATTTATTCTTAATAATCAGTTACTAGGAGCTCTGGTGGCATAGTGCTTAAGGCATTTGACAGCTATCCAGAAGGCTGGGGTTTCAAACCCACTAGCCACTCCTCAGAAAGAAGAGTGGGCAATCTACTTCCATAAAGATACAATCTCAGAAAACCAAGGAGGGGTCACTGTGAGTTGGGATCGACTCAATGACAGTGAGGTTTTTTTTTTTTTGGTTTTGGTGATAAGTTACTTAGCGAAGAACTGCTTTCAGAATAATTTTACTAACTGACTGTCATGTCTCTCCCTCCACACTTTCAGAGCAGAAATGTAAGATTTATTTGATTTCCCCCGTCTGGCACCATGACAAAATAAAGTCATCAGTATAATCACCATAAGAGGACTTTGTTTTATTTTTTATCACCCAGCACATTTTTATTGTCAGAATGGTTACTAATCATTCATTTTTATTTACTCTAGCTGGGGAAGTTTTGCAAAAATCTTGTGACTATTTAGAAGAAACGTTTTAAATTATGGGTTCTCTCCTAGCCTGCTGTAGTGAACATGCTACAGACTTAAGCCTCATGATTCCATTAGATTAAGCCTGAGTAATAGACAAGATCAGATTTTCCCCTTGCCAGTGGTGGCCTCCTGGATCCAGGGCCCCTCACCTTCTCCCAGAGCCTTGTTTTTCACCAGTATGTCAGAGCAAGGCCATAGTTCTCTCAGGTTTGTTTGGAATAACCTTTTTTTTTTTTTGGAGGCTGAGATAGAAAACAAGCAAATATAAGGAAAATTATTATCTATTTGAAACTCTCAAACTCCTGAGGTTTTATAGAACTATAATTCTATGGTTTTGTTAAACTGAATTCCAGTATTTTAGTAGAGAATTTAAGATCATAGGAGTCTCTGGGTGATGCAAGCAGTTAACACTTGCTAACTAAAAAATTAGAGATGGAAGAAAGAAAAGTCTGCTAGACTTCTGGTAAGATGGAGGAACAGGCAGACAAGTGACAGAGACCTTATTCAACAAAGAAAAGGAGAACCAATTGACAGGGATATAGAAGATAATCCTCGAGCCCTTAGCTTCAAAAGGAACTATACAGAAGTGGATTAGGCACCAACTAGTGGAAAAACCTGAATGAAAACAATGAGTACAGACACAGTCAGAGCTGCAGACTGTCAGCTACTCTGAGGGGACCAATAGCCTGAATATTTCCAAGTGGTGTTGGGACCTGAGAATTGACCTAAAGATCTTCCCTGGTCACTAAGGACTATAAGGACTACTGCACTGATGGCCTATGACTAGGTAGGGAAACAGCAAGGAGGGAGACAACCTGAGCTGTTGACTTTCCTTTGTCCAGAGGGCACAGCCTTTTTGATTGTTCACATGTGGCAGCCATTTTGGATGTTTAAAGTGACTGAGGGTTCAGCCATTTTAAATCTTTACAAGTGGCAACCATTTTGGATTTTAAAGTGAAGCATTCTCATTCAAATTCCAGGGACATAAGAATAGGCTATGTTTGCCAAGGTCGGCAGGGACATATGAGAGGATGACAAAATGAAAATAAATAGGTGGTGAGTGTATCAGTGCTATCAACTAGTGAATAGAGGAGCATAGTACCCTGCTTGGGTAGATAACATACAAAGAAAATGAAAATTGTGGGCAAGTCACTCCAACATACAATCACCAATTAAATATAAACACAAAAAATCATCACAATGCCTCAGAGACAACAGAGCATCACAGTTCACACAAAGAAGCAAGATAAAGAAGGAGAAACAAGGGACTAGGTTATAGACCCAAAACACATCCCTGAGGAAGATGCAGCATTGGAACTCCCTGATAAGGAATTCAAAAGAATTATATTTAAGTATCTTCAACAAATTGAAAGACAGATCAAGAAAAACATAGAGAAAACCCTAGAATAATTTCAAAAGATAATACAAAAACAAAATGATACAAAATCGACACAGAAAAATCCAGAAGATTAATACTAAATTTTCAGAAATAGATTAAGATATTGAATGGGGAAAGGAGCAGAATTGAACCAATGGAAGACAGAGTTAGGAAGACTGAAGGAAAATACCTGAACACTGATTTGGAAAGGGGTAAATCAGAAAAAAGATCAAAACAAAATGAAGAAAGCCTAAGGTTCATGTGGGATACCATCAAAAGGAATAACCTATGTGTCATCAGAATTCCTGAATAGGGAGAGACAAATAAAACCACAGAGAAAACTGTTGAATATTTGTTGGAAGAAAATTTTCCTGGTATGATGAAAGATGAGAATATATCCATTCAGGATGTCCAATGAACCCCAAACAGGATAGATGCCAAAAGAAAATCACCAAAACATATCATCATCAAACTTACCAAAACCAAAGTCAAAGAATCATGAGAGCAGCACAGGAAAAATGAAAAGTTACCCATAAGGGGAAACCAATAAGACTAAGCTCAGATTTCTCAACAGAAACCATGCAGGTGAGAAGATAATGGGATGGTATATATAAAACTCTGAAGGAGAAAAATCTCCAACTGAGAATTGTGTACCCAGCAAAATTGTCCCCCACAAATGATGGTGAAATTTAGGACATTTCCAGATAAGCAGAGTTTAAGGGAATTTGTTAAAGCCAGACCGACTTTACAAGAGATGCTAAAGGGAGCCCTTTGGGAAGAGAAGCAATAACAGCAAACAACAAGTGGCAATTAACACACATGATGATATAACCCAGAAATCAACCCAGCTATGGAAGTATCCAAAGTAAATAAGCCTACAAGATTGTACACAGGTAACCAGAGACATCAGTTGACTAATGAGTACAACTGCAAACAAAAAAGAGGGTAAAAACTCTGTCATTACAGAACTTCTAGATGGTAGGGAAATTAAGACAACTACAAGATAGAACAAAGTGTTCTAAACTTGGAAAGAAAACTATAAATCACAGGGTAACCTCAAAGAAAAATGATAAACCTTCACCTTAAAAAAGAGGACCAGCATAAATATTCAGCAAATACTAAAACAATAGCAGTGAAGGAAGTGATAATTCGATTCATAAATAAAACGAGTTCAGCATAGAAAATTATATGGAACAAAGAAATCGACAACACAAAAAAGCACATAACAAACATGACAGCAACAAATTCATATGTGCCAATAATTACATACCTGGCAAGGGGCTTATCTCTAAGATTTATAGAGGAAGATTGGATGACCAAACTATGGTACACACACATAATGGAATGTTATGCAGCACTAAAGAATAATGTAGTGTCTGAAAAACACTGCATAATATGGATGAACTTGGAGGACATTATGCTGAGTGAAAAAGTCAATCACAGAAGGACAAATATAGCATTATTTCATTGTTGTGGCGAGTCAAGGAAAGGTTTATATATGGAAGGAAACTTTATTTGTTTGTTGCCGTAAGTGGGAGGGTAGGGAAGGGAACACTGCCAAAAAATAAATAAGCAAATATGCATTGACCCATGTCACTCTAGTTTTGTGTATTTTACTGTACATAAATTATATTTTAATAACATGCATTATTTAAAAAAAGAGAGAGAGAAGTCTGGTGATCTGCTTCCAAAACATCAGCCATGGAAAATCCTAAGGATCAGGATTTTACTCTAACATATGAGGGGCCACCATATTGGAGTTGACCTGATGGCAACTGGTTCGGTATTTAAGAGAATATATAAGACCAGAGGAAGGTACTGTATGAGCTTTTTAAAATAGACTTAAAAAAAAATAAAAAAAGGTGCTATGAGAAAAAGGATGAATTCTTTGGAAGTTGATGAAAGACCACAAAACCGTGTCCTTAGATTAGAGCCAGGAAGGCTTGGGATTAGTAACATCTTCTCCTAGCATCTTCCCCATCCTGGTCATCATTGTCCAGTTGTAGGTCCTCATAAAGTGCCAAGAACTGAAAAGTCTTCTCCCCTCAGTCAGGGTGTGTTTCCCATATCTGTGAAAACAGCAGTTTGAAAAGTGGCTGCAGGTCGTGTGGATGTCGTGTTGACTAGAAATACATAAATTGCTGTTTCTGACACTCATTAAATTAGGTAAGACTTCAAAGTCATGTTCATCAGGCTACCAATTTCATAATCCTAAAATCAAAATATTTCAGTGAAGCTTTGGAACTAGATTCTGATTCCAAATAAAAAAAAAGAAAAAAAAAAAACCTCACTGTCCATCAAGTTGATTTTGACTCATAGTGACTCCTATTGTGTTTCTGAGGTGGTAAATCTTTGTGGGAGTAGATCACCCCATCATCCTTCTGTGGGAAAGCTGGTGGGTTTGAACCACAAACCTTCCAGTTAGCAGCCCAATGCTTTAGGCACTGTGCCACCAGAGCTCCTTAGGTTTTGGTTGCAGTGATTCAAATAGGGTTGCAACATAAAACTACAAGAAGGACGGGTTATTTATGCAGCCAGCAAATTTAACTTGGAAATTATATATGTATGATTATAAGGAGATAAAATAAATATATATGAATCTATGGATACTTTCATACATATATTCACATGAAGCATAGACAAATAACTTTTTAAATGCATTTTTGTGATTTGAGTGAAAGTTTTCAGAGCAAATTGGTTTTCCATTCAACATTTCATTCATCTTTTGTTTCGTGACATTGATTGCATTCCTCCAGAATTGAACAGCTCTTTTTCCATTTCCTCCTCATGCTTCTCATTTCCATTCATCTTCTTTCCTATCCTTCTTGCCTTCTGAGTTTTATCCCTGGGCAAACACTGCCCTTTTGATCTGATACGGTTGATTGATCTAAGGTGTTCTTGGTGTTATTGTTCACTTTTGGGCCTATGGTTTGGATGAATGGTGACTAAGGGTCAGAGTCTTAGGGGTTCCACCAGTCTCTGTCAGATTAGGTAAGCCTGGTCTTTTTTATGATTGTGAGTTTTGTTCCACATTTTTCTCCCACACTATGCAAGATTTTCTATTATGATCTCTTTCAGAACAGTCTGTATTGGTAACTGGGCACCATCTATTTCTTCTGCTCTTAGGGTCATGGAGGCTGAGGTTAATGTGGTCTGTTAGTCCTTTGGACTAGTTGCTTCATGCATCTTTGATTTTCTTCATTCTTCTATGCTTTGCATGGGGAGAGACCAGTAGTTGCACCTTAAATGGCCACTAGCTAGCTTTTAAGAACCCTATCACTACTCACCATAGTAGGATGTACATTTAGACTACTGACTTTTGATGATAAATGAATAATAATCTGGAAATTTCTGTGGAGTAAGGCATGGTTGTTTTTCCTACCTCCTATGATTATCCAGATGAGCTGTCTTGGACAAAATAGAAGATGTTTAGTACCTTTATGAGAGTCAACCAGCTGGTCAGGAGAAAGAAGTGTCTCAAATTGATGGAGATGTTTTAATTTGCAGTAAATAAGCAAATACTTTGAGCCATTATATCAAACATTACTAAAGGAAGTGACTGTGGTTATTAAGAGAAGTGAAAATTTGATGTGTTTATGGACTGTTTGTGATTCATAGATCTGTAGGTGAAACACTTCACCTTTGATTATTTTATCATAAAGGGAAGCCATCAGCAGTATCAGAGAGTCAATATCCTCTGAAAAGATGCAGTGTAGCCTAAATCTACCAATCACAGTTGAAGGTGGTATAAATGAATGGCAAGTAGATTACTCCTCTCCTTTTCAGGCTGAATGTTATGAAAGTCAATTAAGATTTCCATTTAAATAATTCATTATACTATAAAATAACAGATAGATTATAAATTCTAAATGGCCACCAAGATTAATTAAGTTGGACATTAATTTGCACTTTGCTTCAGTCACTTTGCTTAATTTTTGGTTCCTGGGTGACATAAATGGTTTATGCCTGAAGGCTGGCGGTTCAAACCCGCCAGCCACTCCTCAGAAGGAAGGTTGAGCAATCTACTTCCGTAGTGATACTGCCTTGGAAACCCAAGGAGGGGTTGCTATGAGTCAGATCTGACTCAACAGCAGAGAGTTTGGTTTGGGTTTTATTTTACCATGAGTGAGAGTTGAATCAATGGCAACAAACAAAATAAAATGTTTTATTTTATTTTTCCTCTGCAATGTTAGATTTATTTATCATTCCCATTTTAGAAACAAGAATACTGAGTCCCAGTCAAATGGAGTCATCTTGCCTAAGGGCACTCAAGTAAAATCATGACGCAAGTCTTAATTTAATGGATTGACCAAAAACCAAACCAAACTCACTGCCGTTGAGTCAAATCTGATCCATAGTGACTCCTCCTTGGGTTTATGAGGCAGTATCTTTACAGAAGTAGATTGCCCAGTCTTCCTTCTGAGGAGTGGCTGGTAAGTTTGAACTGCCAGCCTTCTAGTTAGCAGTCAAATGCCTTAGGCACTATGACACCAGAGCTCCTAATAGATCAAGAGTCCATCTATTTTGTACTCCACCTTGTTACCTCTCTGGAAGAAGAGTTTCTCTTAATCAGGAAGTGGATAGCCCAAGTGACCACAGATATCTGTGAATTAATATTTAAAGATATTTAGATTTTTTATAAGACAATATCTAAGGACAGGCAGAGTCGGAAGTGATGGAAAGTTACATAGTTTTTTTTTTTTTTTTTTCCTGTCTTTTAGTGGATTTTACCTCTGAAATTATACAAAAGCCTTTTAAACTGCAACTATGTTATATGTGGACATAAAGGTCTTTTTGTGAAAACTTTGGAGGTGGTCTTGGACTAGAGCACATTTTTTGCAGCATGGAAGTTTCTCAAAGCAGCTGTCAGGGCTCTGAATACTCATGAATCAACACACAGATGTGAATAAACTTTTAGGTACCTCTTAGAACTAATACTAGAGCCCAAAAAATAATCCCTTTCCCATTCTTCAGCACCTCAAAGAGATTATTCTTAACTTCACCAGTAAATTATTCATAAAATATTCAACTGTCACTTGTAGAAACATTTAAATTCTTCTCATTTTATATTTTTAGATGTTATAAAGTAAATATGTTGCATGTTGTTTTTCTTATTTCTGTGTGAAAACTATAATTTTAACAATCAAAAGAAAAAAATGTGTTATGAGAATCCTTAAAATTTTTCATGTAAATTAAAATCACTTTAACTGCACATTATATGACACTCTTTGAACTACAGCCAGCTCTAGGATTGACAATAAACATTTCCGATACCATTTTACCATTCCTTTTTCTTTCTAGATTCTATCTAGTAAAGATAAGGAGAAAAAGGAAGAATGAAGCTTTAACTTATCTATGATGGATGATGGCATCTGCCAAAATACATCTTTCTGGTAAAGCTAGATTTGAAAACATGATTGGTAGAAAAAGCTAGAGCTGCAAAGCTGAATTCCTACTATCTCAAATCTGACTGCTTGTGGAAAAAGGTAGAGTCACATCTTTTTTTTTTTTTTTAATTCATTTTGTTGTTGTTGACAATATCCATAGTAAAAAAAAAAATAATAAAAATAAGAACCAATTCAACAGTTTCTGCACATACCTTTCAGTGACACTGATTAAATTATTTCAGTTGTGCAGCTATTCTCAGCCTCCTTCTCTGAGTTGTTCTTCCCTCATTAACATAAAGTCACTGCCCCCTATGGTTCCTATCTAATCTGTGAAGTTGCTATTCTCAATTTGACCCCATTTAGATATATTTTTTTTTTAATTGTGATATGGGTGAATGTTTACAGAGCAAATTCACTTTCCATACAGCAGCTCACATACACTGTGTCTCATGACATTGACTATAATTTCCCACAATGCAACAGCTCCTCTCCCACTTCCTCTCCATAATTACCTCTTCCCTGTGTCCTTCCCTCCTTGCTGTCCTGCCCCCTGAGCTGTCTCCCTGTGTATGCACAGCCCATCTATTCTGCCACGATTGTTCTTTCCAAGCAGTGTATCTACCTATTGTAAATGTTCCCCTCATTTGCTGGCCTTTTGTTTGGATGGAAGCCAAAGGAATGGGTTCAGTTCCAGACCTGAAGGGCAGATAGAGGCATAGTTTCAGTGGTTCCATCAGGTTCTATCAGACCAGGAAACCAGGTCCTTTTTTTTATTTTATTTTTAATGGTTTTGAGTTTGTTCCACATTTTTCTTCCACTCTATCCAGAAACTCCTACATAGATCCCCTCCGAGTGGTTGACAGTGGTAGCCAGGCATCATCTAGTTCTGGTCTCATAGTCATATAGGCTGAGGAGTGCATGGTATTCCAGTCACTTGGACTAATTATTTCCATGAATCTCTGGTTTTCTTCATTCTTCTTTGCTCTGGATGAAGGGAGACCCATCGTTTCATCCAGAGAGTACTGATCCCGGTCACTACTCACCAAACTAGGATGTGGAGCAATGTTTTGTGTAGTATGTTATGCCAATTGAGCTTCATGTCCCCTGCAACTATGGTCCTGAACCCACAGATCCAACTAGTCACTCCTTCTGGGTAGCTGGCTGTGGCCAAGAAGTGACTACAACCTTGTCCCTTGTCATATCTACTATATACCTGGGAATTCTATATACCAATAAACTTGCAGAAACGTTGTCTGCCAACCCTATACATGGTCTTGGGCACACTCTACCCTCTACAGACATACCTAATATTCAGCCTGTCCACCCCTCTATCCTCCCATATATCAATGCTTGTCTTCACTGGCAACACAGTACTGTATGTACGAAAAGGTTCATCTTTGTTTTCTGTACCTCCCATGCACCACTCTATGTCTTCCTCTTCCTCAATGCCACCATGTTGGTCAATCACATTTGGTACATTTCCCTTCTCTTAATCCAAATCAATACTTGTCTCTTCCTATCTAACATTATTCCCTACCTTCTCCTCCCATCCCTGGTAACCAACAAAGAAAATCTCTTTCCATATATAAACCTTTCCTTGACTTTTTACAATAATACTAATATGATATTTGTCCTTCTGGGATTGACTTATTTCACTCAGCATAGTGTCCTCCACCGACTAGCCATTCGTTGGAAGGAAGGTTGGGCAATCTACTTCTGTAGTGATACTGCCTCGGCAACCCAAGGAGGGGTCTCTATGAGTCGGGTCCAACTCTATGGCACACAACAACAACAACAGTGTCCTCCAAGTTCATCCATGGTATGTGGTGCTTTGCAGACTCTACGTTATTGTTTAGGGTTGCATAGTTTTTGATGGTGTGTATGTACCATAGTTTGGTTATCTATTCTTCAATTGATGGATACCTAGTTTGTTTCCATCTTTTAGCTATTGTAAGTAGTGCTGCAATGAACATGGGTGCACATATATCTGTTCTTGTCCTAGCTCTCACTTCTTTAGGATATATGCCTAGTAATGGAATTTCTGGGTCAAATGATATTCCTAATTCCAACTTTTCTTTTTTTGGGATATATTAAGAAATTTATTTCTATTTTGCCTTTTTAAAAGTGAGAACATAACAAATTTCACACTCTGGAAAATCATCTTATTAGAAATACATGAAGGACACTTAATACAAGAAAAGAAGTTTCTCTGAACCACCAGTTGGATGGATGTGCTCACCTCACGCCCCTCACACTAAGGTTCTGTCCAGTCCCCTCCAGATCTTCCAGAGATGCTCTCGGCCCACGGAGGCCTGAGCGAGCCTTCTCCAGAAATTATAGTGAAGAAGCCAACCTTAATGCTGGCACCTTCCAAGGCAACATTGTGGCAAAAAAGTTATTGCCTCAAAAGGGCTGTCTCGGCCGGTCGAGAGAAAGCAGGCCCACAGCAGCAGGACACAGGCCAAAAACATCGCCACATTCAGACTTGAGATGTTTCACATGAAAAAATGGACCTAATTTCATGTGCCTTTTGGTTGATCAGAGGTCCTACTCCTACAGAGTAGGCTGAAAAATGTTTTATACTTTTATTTATTAATATCCATGAACTACCTTGAACTTGGGGCTTCTTGACCTGTTACCAAAAGCAAGTTTCTAGCAGACAGCTATTATGAACAACTGCTCATCAGGAAACGTAGTTCCTGTAAGAACAATCTGTCTTGTCACCAGAGGCAATGGGGTATGCTATCACATTGCCTAAAACCTTTCCTGCGTTTGGAGGGAAGGTTTACACACACTGATGTCCACGCTGAAACCAGCTTCACAAGGAAACCACCAGTTACAGGAAAATAAAGCTCAGTCTTAACTAAGTCACCAAAAAGAAGATACAGAGCCAGAATTCACTGGAATCTCCCTTCTCCTCCTTATTCAACTCCTTTTCATGTTTCAAGGACAAAACTGTAAGCAATCCCCCAAATAAAGAGGTAAACCTGATGCCATCACAGGAAAATAGCTCATTCACTTGAAAATCAGATCCAAAAACCATGACCCTCCCACCTCTCTTAGGTGACCCTTCTCCCCATTTATGGACATATGGGATTTAACTTTCCTAACCTAGAAAACTTTGACTGCTAACCAGAAGGCTGGTGGTTCAAACCCACCAGCCACTCCTCGGAAGGAAGGTTGGGCAATCCTACTTCCATAGTGATACTGCCTCAGAAACCCAAGGAGGGGTTGCTATAAGTCGGGGTCGACTCGACGGCACATAACAACAACAACACAACAACAACCTAGAAAACACTTTCACTAAAAATATATTGTAACACCTTATTTTAAAAAGGCACCAGGCAGGCATTTAAGACTGAACCAGTTAATACTATGGGTGTGTACAGGAGGAGGAAAATACTACTAACTGAACCTTCCCACATCAGACCTATAGGACTGGACTTCCAGCTTCTGGCAGCTGCTGCCAATGACAGCTCACAGGAAGCTGCATAGTGCCAGGTGCTTCATCACTGCCCAGAAGCACTGTTGCTAGAGCTCACACCCCTCAGGGACAAGGAGAAGCTTCTCTCATTTGTGCTATTTGTGACCCAGAAAAGTCCAGGATGGCTTGGAGGACCTGAGAGATAAACAACAGACTGGAAAAACAAATGTGAGACAAGAGCAGGTGGAAGTGGGAAGCTGGATTCTCTGCCAGGAGAGGCAGTAGCTGAGGATTAATATAAGACTAGAGCATGTGAAAAACAAGGTTAACAGGAGGGGACAACAGCTTTTGTAAGAGCCCAAGGGAAAGAGGGGTCTCTAACCTGGGCTCCTATTTCCCCTGCCAGAAGAGCCCTGTTCTTAATGCCACAGGCTCACTCCTAGGTGTGTTGTACATTGAAGATGTTTCACATGGAAGCTCTAGGATGGAAGATGGACAGCAGAAGCTGCTCACTGGTCTATGATGGAGCGCTACAAAACCTGAGTCATCATGTCCTCTTCATCAACATCGTAATCCACAAAAGTGTCATAAGAAAATTGGTGGTGGCGCTGGATGTGCTCTATGAAGTGGCGCTGCGGTAGCTGGGGTCTCCACAAGGCATGGAAGCACATAATGGACAAACCACAGACTTGGTGTCTGTGCTATGGAATAATCTGCAGTGTTCCACAAGTCCTTCCTGATCAAAGTTCTACTCAGGATAATAAGGACAAGGAAAAGTGTAACAGTTTTGGATATTCCTTGGCTGAAGATGCATCCTTGGTGGTGGCCTTGACTCCTTCCATGATGTAATTCTGGTATTTGAAACAAGTAGCCACGTGGGCCTGGATCTTGGATAGGAAGAAATTTTTAAGGCAGCCATGGCAAGACATCTTTGCTCTCAATATGTCGCTGGAGCTCCACGGCTAGGACGGCAGGGGCCAAAGTGCTGTGTCATACCCCACAGACTGGTTTCTTTGGCTTCAGACATTCCTGCAGCCAAGCAGAGCAAAAGACGTATCCGCAGAGCACCTGCACCAGCTTCTCGTACACTTCCAAGCACAGGACGTGTGAAGTGGCCCAGGGGGTCGGCTGCACACCCCCACCGTCGTGGGCCCTGCCAAATGCGCACCATCCTCACGGGTTGCTGCTGCACCCTTATCTTGGTGCAACTGAGTGCAGTGCAATGGCGACTGAGAAGGAGGAACCTGAAGGGGAGGTGCCCGAGTGTGGGGCGGAGCTAGCCAGAGCAGGTGGAGGCAGGACTTGTGAGCAATCAGGGCCCTAATTCCAACTTTTTAAGAAACTGCTGTACTGCTTTCCACAGTGGTTGTACCATTTTACAGTCCCACCAGCCATGTTTGAGAGTCCCAAACTCCCCACATCCTTGCCAGCATTTACTTTATGACTTGATGAACTTTGCTACTAGTGCTGGGGCAAGATGGTATCTCGTTGTTTTGATTTGTATCTCTCTAATGGCTTATAATTGTGAGCATTTCTTCATATGTTTGTTGGTGGCCTGCATATCCTCTTTGATGAAGTGTCTATTCATGTCTTCAGCCCATTTTTTAATTGCATTATGTGTTTTTTTGTTGCTGAGATGTTCGAGTTTTCTATAAATTCTAGAGATAAGTCCCTTGTCAGATATGTCATTGCCAAATATTTGTTCCCAATTTGTAGGTTCTCTTTGACTCTTTTGGAGAAGTCTTTAGAAGCACCTACAAATTTAATTTGGAGAAGGTCCCATTCATCTAGTTTCTCTTCTGCTATTTGTGCATTTTGGATTATGCTTGATAGTCTATTTATGTCATATAGTTAAAAAAAAAAACAAAAAAACTCACTGTTCTCGAGTTGGATACAACTCACAGCAAACCCTCCTTTGGTTTCCGAGGCAGTATCACTACAGAAGTAGATTGCCCAACCTTCCTGCTGAGGAGTGGTGGGTTTGAACCACCAGCCTTCTGGTTAGCAGTCAAATGCCTTAGGCACTATGCCACTAGAGCCAGGGGCTCTACATTTGCCCCTAGTTTTTTCTTGAGGATCTGTATAGTTTTAGGTTTCACATTTAAATCTTTGATACAGCTGAAGTTTGTTTTTGTGTATGGTGTGAGGTACAGATATTGTTTCATTTTTCTGCAAATGGATATCCAGTTTTGCCAGCACCATTTAGTAAACAAACATGCTTTTCCACATTTAATGGATTTTGGCCCTTTGTCAAAGATCAACTGACCACAGGTTGATGGGTCTATTTCTGGGTTCTCAATTCTATTCTATTGGTCTTTGTGTCTATCATTATACCAAAACCAGGCAGTTTTGACTATTGTGGCTGTATAGTAGGTTTTGAGATCTGGCAGTGTGAGACCTCCTACTTTGTTCTTCTTCAATAGTGCTTTGCTTATCCAAGGTCTCTTTCCTTTCCATATAAATTTTGTGATTGTTTTTTCTATATCCTTAAAGAATGTTGATGGGATCTGGATTGGTATTGCATTGGATGCATAGACTGCTTTGGATAGAACTGACATTTTCACAATGTTCAGTCCTCCTATCCATGAGCATGGTGTGTTCTTCCATATATGTAGATCTCTTATACTTTCTTGAAGTAGTTTTTTTTTTTTTAATCATTTTTTTTTTTTAAATTGTGATTTGGGTGAAGGTTTACAGAGCAAATTCACTTTCCATACAGCGCTTCATATATAGTTTGTCTCATGACTTTGACCACAGTTTACCACTATGCAACAGCTCCCCTTCTACTTCCTCCCCATAGTTGCCTCTTCCCTGTGTCCATCCCTCCATGGACTCCTGCCCCCTGAGCTGTCTCCCTGTGCATAAGCAGCCTTTCTTTCTCCCATGATTGTTCTCTCCAAGGAGTGTATCTACTTTAGGTAAATGTTCAACTCATATGCCTGTCTTTTGTTTTGCTGGAAGCCACAAGTGTGCGTTCAGTTCCAGACCTGAAGGGCAACTAGGGGCCATAGTCTCAGTGGTACCACCAGGCTCTATCTGACGAGCACACCTGATCCCCTCCCTTTTTTTTTTTTCTCCAAATGATTTTGAGTTTTGTTCCACATTATTCTCCCTCTTCATTAAAGATCTCCTACATAGATCCCCTTCGAAGTGGATGACAGTGGTAGCCGGGCACCATCTAGTTCTTCTGGTCTCATAGTCGTATAGGCTGCAGATCGGATGGTGTACCTGTCACTAGGACTAATTGTTTCCATGAATTTTGGTTTTCTTCATTCTTCTTTGCTCTGGACGAGGAAAGACCCATTGTTGCATCTAGATGGCAGCTTGTTAGCTTTTAAGATCCCAGTCGCTACTCGCCAAAGCAAGAGGTGGAACAATGTTTTGTACAGTATGTTATGCCAATTGAGCTTGATGTCCCCTGCGACTATTGTCCCAAGCCCGCAGGTTCAACTACTTGGTCCCTCTGAGTAGCTGGCTGTGACAAGCAGTGACTACAACCTTGCCCCTTCTCAGCTCTACTATACACCTGGGAATTCTGATCATTCACATAAACTTATAGGACCATTTTCTGCCAACCCTATATATGTTCTTGGATACACTCCCCATTTCATAGACATACCTAGTTGTTCAGCCTGTCCACCCATCTATCCACCCATCTATTCACCCATATACACATGTTAGCCTTCTTGAAGTAGTCTTTTATAGTTTTCTTTGTACCGGTCTTTTGTGTCCCTGGTAAGATTTATTCCCAAGTATTTTATTTTTTTTGGTAGCTATTATAAATGGTTACAAAAATAAATAAATAAATAAATAGAATACTTGTAGTAGTTACTGTAAATGGGGCAGCTCTGGTGGTGTGGTGCCTAAGGCATTTGACTGCTAACCAGAATACTTGTGGTTCAAACCCACCAGTCACTCTTTGGGAGGAAGGTTGGGCAATCTACTTCTGTAGAGATACTGCCTTGGAAACCCAAGAAGGGGTCGCTGTGAGTCAGATCCAACTCGACAGCAGTGAGTTATTTTATTTTTTTATTGTAAATGGTATTTGTTGCCTTATTTCTTTTTCAGCAATCTCTTTCCTGGTGTAGAGGAATCCAACTGATTTTTGCATGCTGATCTTGTAGCCTGACACAATTCTAAATTTCTCAGTTTCAGTAGTTTTTTTACTGAGTCTCTTGGGTTTTCTAGATATAGAATCATAACATCAGCAAATAGGGATAGTTTGACTTCTTTCTTACAAATTTGGATACCTTTGATTTCCTTTCCTTGCTTTATTTCCCTGGCTAGGACTTCCAATATAATGTTGAATAGAAGTGGTGATAGCAGGCATCCTTATCTTGTTTCTGTTCGCAAGAGGAGTGGTTTCAGTATCTCTCCATTGAGAATAATTTTGGCTGTCGGTTTCGCATTCTGAGTGTCTTGGAGTTGGCTTCAACTCCTAATGACCCCTCCTTGGGTTTCCGAAGTGGTATCACTATGGAAGTGATTGCCCAGTCTTCCTTGTGAGGATTCGCTGGTGGATTTGAATTGCCACTGTTCTGGTTAGCAATCAAATGTGTTAGGCACTATGCTACCTGAGCTCCTTTGGTTTTGCATATATGCCCTTTAATATGTTGAGGAATGCCCCTTCTATTTTGCTGAGAGTTTTGATCAAGAATGGGTGTTGGATTTTATCAAAAGCCTTTTCTGTATCAATTAATATGATCATGTGGTTCTTTTCCTTTGTTTTATTTATGTGGTGGATGATGTTGATTGTTTTTCTAATGTTGAACCATCCTTGCATACCTGATAGGAACCCCATTTGGTCATAACAAATTATTTTCTTATTAAGTTTTTGAAGAATATTGATTAGTATTTTGTTGAAGATTTTTGCATCTATATTCATGAGGAATATTGTTCTGTAGTTGTCCTTCTGAGTGATGTCTTTGCCTGGTTTTGGTATCTAGGTTATACTTCCTTCATAAAATAAGTTAGGGAGGATTCTATCCTTTTGTATGTTTTGGAACAGTCTGAGTAGGATTGCTGTCGGTTCTTCTCTGAATGTTTGGTAGAATTCTCCAGTGAAACTGTCTGGACCAGGACCTTTTTTTGTAGGTAATTTTTTTTGTTATCTGTTCAATTTCTTCTTTTGTTATGGATCTGTTCAACTTTTCCTCATCAGTCTGTGTTAGTTTAAGAAAATGGTGTATTTCTAGAAATCTGTCCATTTCTTCCAGATTTTCAAATTTGTTGGAGTACCATTTTTCATAGTATAATGATATTATTCTTTTAATTTCAGTTGGCTTTGTTGTGATGTCACCAATTTTGCTTCTTATTCATGTTATTTGTATTCTATCCCTCTTTTCCTTTGTGAAATTTGCCAGTGGTTTGTCAATTTTATTAATCTTTTCAAAAAACCAACTTCTGGTTTTGTTGATTTTTTCTATTGCCTATTTGCTGTTTCACTGGTTTCTGCTCAGATCTTTATTATTTTCTTTCTTCTTGTTACTGTAAGTTTTTCTTGCTGTTCTTTTTCTCATTGCTGGAGATATTGGTTTAAAGTACTGATTTTGGCTCTTCTCTTTTGATGTGTGCATTTATTGCTATAAACTGGCCTCTGATCACACTGCTTTTGCTGTGTCCCAAAGATTTTGGCATGTTGTGTTTTCATTCTCCTTTGATTCGAGGACTTTATTAATTTCATTTTTTATTTCTTCTCTTACCCAATCTTTCTCAAGGAGAGTGTTGTTCAATTTCCATATGTTTATTCTTTTTCTATTGATCTTCCTATTGTTGATTTTTAATTTGATAGCATTATGATCAGAGGAGATGCTTTGCAGTATTTTTATGTTTTTCAATTTATTAAGGCTTGCTTTATGGCCTAACATATGGTCTATCATGGAAAATGTTACATGTGCACTGAAAAACAATGTATATTGTGCTGTTGTTGGGTGAAGTGCTCTATGGATGTCTGTAAGGTCAAGTTGATGGATTGTATTATTTAGCTCTTCTGCATCTTTGTTGCGTTTCTTTCCAGTTGTTCTAACTTTCACTGAAAGTGGTATATTAAAGTCTCCCACTATGACTGTGGAGTCATCTATTTGCCTTTTCAACTCTTTTAAAGTCTGATTTGTGTATTTTGGGGCACTTTCATTGGGCCCATAGATATATATTATGGCTATAGCTTCTTGTTCAGTTGAACAAAATTAAATTATATGATTTAATCATTACATAATGTCCTTCCTTGCATCTTATGATATTTTTTGTCTTAAAGTCAATTTTATCAGAAATTAATATTGCCACTCCTGATCTTTTTTGGTCACCATTTGCTTGATATATCTTTTTCCAACCTTTGACTTTTAGTTTATTTTTGTCTTTGACTCTAAGGTGTGCCTCTTGTAGACAGTGTATTGTTGAGTTATGTATTCTTATCCATTCTGCAACTCTCCTCTTAAGTGGTGCATTTAATCCATTAATATTAAATGTAATTATTGAGAAATGTGAATTGGTTGCTGTCATTTTGTTATGTTTTTTTTTCCATGGTGTTCCTCTTTTCTTTGTTCCATATAATTTTCTGTACTGAGCTCATTATGTTTATGAATCATGTTATCATTTCATTTATTGCTTTTGTTTTAGTATTTGCTAAATATGTGTGCTTATCCTCTTTTTCATTGTGATTATGAAGGTTTATAATTTTTCCTTGAGGTTATCCTGTGATTTATAATTTTCCCCTGAGTTTAGAACTGTCCATTCTATATTGCCACTCTCTTGACTTCCTCATCATTTATCAGTTCTCTAACTACACATTATTTTCCCTCTTTTTGGTTTGTAGTTTTTCCTCATTTGCCAGTTGATGTCTCTGGTTCCCTGTTTACAATATTGTAAGTTTATTTTACTTTGGATACGTCCATAGCTGGGTTGGTTTCTGGGTTATGTCATCTTGTGTATTAATGGTCGGTTGTTGTTTTGTTTGCTATTATTGTTTCTCTGTTAAAGCTCTCCCTTTAGTATGTCTTGTGAGGTTGGCCTGGTTTTTAACAAATTTCCTTAATTTCTGCTTATCTGGAAATCTCCTAATTTCACCATCATATTTGAGGGATAATTTTGCCAGGTATATAATTCTTGGTTGGAAAATTTCTTTATCAGGGTTTTTTATATACCATCCCATTGCCTTCTCGCTTGCATAGTTTCTGCTGAGAAATCAGAATTTATTCTTATTGGTTGTACTTTGTAAGTATCTTTACATTTTTCCCATGCTGCTTTCAGGATTCTTTTTTGTCTTTGGTTTTGATGAGTTTGATGGTGATATGTCCTGGTGATTTTCTCTTGGGATCTATCCTGTTTGGGGTTTGTTGGACTTCCTGAATGGATATAATCTCATCTTTCATCATATCAGGGAAGTTCTCTTCCAACAAATCTTGAACAATTTTCACAGTGGTTTTATTTGTCTCTTCCTGTTCTGAAATTCCAGTTACATGTAGGTTATTCCTTTTGATGGTATCCAATATGAACCTTAGACTTTCTTCATTTTATTTTGATCTTTTTTCTGATTGATCCTTTTCCAAATAGTATTCATGTATTTGTCTTCAATCTCATTAATTCTATCTTCCATTGATTCAATTCTACTCCTTTGCCCTTTCACTGTGTTATCTATTGTTTATTAATCTTCTTGGGTTCTAGCTATAGATTTTGTATCGTTTCTAATTTTTCATTTTTTTGTCATTTTGTTTTGTATTTTCTTTTGAAATTCTTCTAGGGTTTTGTTTGTGTTTTCCTTAATTTTTTCATTGTTTTCCTTATCTGAGTCTCAATCCTTTGAAGATACCTCAGTATAATTATTTTGAATTCCTTGTCAGGGTGTTCCAATGCTGCTTCTTCCTCAGAGATGTATTCTGGGTCTGTATCCTGCTCCCTTGTTTATATCACTTTACCTTGCTTCTTTGTGTGTACTATGATAGTCTGTTATCTCTGAGACATTGTGATGTTATTGTATTTAGATCTCTGTTAACTGTTTGTAAAAGCAGTAATGGTGAATCAGGCTCTTCTTGGTGGCTGTTTATTGCTGGCTAGTTGGTAGAGAAGGAAGTGGTGGCTCTCACTCAGTAAGTGGAGCTGCAGGAAGTGTGGGTGTGATTGTGTTGTGTGGGCATAGTTGCTGTCTTCCACTCAGTCAAACAAAAACAACAATAGAAAAATCATCAAAAAAGTAAAAGCAGGTGGACAAGAAACAAACCACATAACCATACACAGGAACACTCATGGGGAAAAAAAAAAAAAAAACCCTGCAATGTCTGGGGAGAAAGCAATACGAAAAAATGTAGAGTGAGAGAATAATGAAGAAAAATATGTGAAAAATGCTAAAAGGAAAACAAGGAATGGGATTTACCATGAGAAAGAGATAAATAGGAACCAGGAACAGGGAAGAGAGAAAAAGATGGAAACTAGAACCTGGGAAGTGAAGAGTAAATAATAATAAGAAGAACAATAATAATAATAATAATAATTTTAAAGCAGATAAAAACAAACAAATTAAAAATAAAGAAAAAAAAAAAAAAAACTCGACAGAGTAGGCCAGGGCACCCAGGCTCCACCCAAGCACATAGCCTTGGATGGATTTCCTGCTCGCCCAGAAAGTGGGTGGGAGTGGTTTCCCCTCTATTCACTAACAGGGTGTGCAGGATAAGAGTAACAAGGGGACTATCACATCTTTCCAGTCCTTGGTGTCTGGAATGTCCTTGTGGTTAGTGGCAAGTGGAACCTATTCTTAAATCCCTGGAATCTGGGAGAATGCTATTACTTTAAATATCCAAAGTGGTAGAACCACTTGTAAGCATTCAAAATGGCTGTGCCCTCCAGACAGGCAAAAGTCCGCAGCTCAGCCCACCTTGCTCTTCACTGCTTCCCCTTTTATTCACCAGTCACCAGTGCAATCCTCCATGTAGCCTCTGTCCAGCAGGGCTGATTTTTAGATTAATTCTTAGGTCCTGCCACCACTTCGCAATATCCAAGCTGTCTGTGCCATCAGGATAACTGACAGACTGCAGCTCTATATTCTCCTTTTTTGGGGTTTTCATGCAAATTTTTCTACTAGTTGGAGTTTAGTCCACTTCTGTGTCCTTCCCTTCCAAGCTCAGGGCTCCAGGATTATCTTCGGTGTCTGTGTTAATTGGTTCCCCTTTTCTTTGTTGAAGAGGGACTGTACAGTCTGTCTGCCTATTCTGCCATCTCACTGGAACTCCCATATAGATAGTTCTTAAAAAACCATAATGCTCAAGGCAGATTTTTTTTTTTTTACTAGTCAAGCTAAACTATTTGGTTTTAAGAAGACTTCAGGAAATATTTTTCGTTTAAGATTTTAAGGTTATCTCAGGACAGTAGTTTCAGGAGTTCAGCCAACCCCCATGGTTAGGAAGTCTGGAATCTATTGGAATTTGAAGATCTGTTCTGCATTTTCTCCCTTTAAATCAGATTCATCTATAAAATCTTTAATCAAAGTGTTCAGTAATAGTAGCCAGGCATCATTCACTTCTGGTCTCATGGCAAAGGAGGCAGTTGTTCATGGAGACAACTAGCTACACATTCCATTTCCTCCTCCTGTCTCCATTCCCCTTCTTCTGGTGCTACAGGCAAATAGAGAGCAATCTTTGAGTTTTGTATGTTTGCTTGCAAGCACTAAACAATGAACTAGGAGGTAAAACAGAAGCACTAAACATGTCATTCAGCCAATTAACTGGCATGTTCCATTCAATCATGACTCTAAACCTCTAAACCAAGAAACCAAATCCCATGAGATTCTTGGTTGAACATAAACAGCCTCAGGATCTACTCCTTTTTTTTTTTCTTTTTAAATTTTTTTGCTTTGTTATAAATATATCTATCATATAATTTTTGTTATAAATATATCTATCACATAATTTTTGCTGATTCAACTTTTTACAGATGTGCAACTTAATGCAGCAATTACAATGATCACATGTGCAACCCTACCTTTGATCAATGTGAGTTTTCTGCCATCATCCACTATTCCTTTCATTCTTCTTCCCACCCTGGTAATCATTAATATATATTTGGCTTTTCTTATTATTTTATACAAATGAGGTCATACAATATTTGTTCTTTCCTGGTTGACTTGTTTCACTCTATGTAAGGTCTTCCAGATCCATCCATAGTGTAGCATATATAAAGACTTAATCTCTCCTACTGGCTGAGTAGTATTCCATTGTATGTATGTACTATATTTTGTTTATCCTTTCATCTCTTGATGTGTTTGGCTATTGTGAATAGTGTTTGAATGAACATTGATATAAAAGTCTCTGCCTAAGTCTCTGCTTTCAGGTCTTTTGGGTATAAACCTAGGAGTGGAATTGCTGTCATACGGTAATTCTATTTTCAGAATTAGTTTAGTAACCACCACTCTCATTGGTTTTTACCTGGCTATGCAGCTCTGGTAGCTTAGTGCCTAAGGCACTTGACTGCTAACCAGAAGGCTGGCAGTTCAAACCCACCAGCCCCTTCTCGGAAGGAAGATGGGGCAATCTACTTCCGTAGTGATACTGCCTCGGAAAACCAAGGAGGGGTCACTATGAGTCAGGTGCGACTTGACGGCACATAACAACAACAACATGCAATTTTGCATTCCCCTTAGCAAAGGACAAGAATTTCAGTTTCCCCACATACTCACCAACAATTATTATTTTCTGGGATTTGTTTTACTGTTGTTGTTATTATCTTGACCATCCTAGTGGTAGTGAAATGGTATCTTGTTGTGGTTTTGATTTGCATCTCTATGATGGCTAATGACACTAAGCATATTTTCATGTGGTTGGTGACTATTTGAATGTCCTCTTTGGTGAAATGTCTGTTCAATTTTTTTGCCCATTTTATGATTGGGTTGTTTGTCTTTTTGTTGTTGTAAAAGATATATATATATATATATGGATATATTGTTGTTGTTGTTGTTATGTGCCGTCGAGTCGGCCCCGACTCATAGCGACCCCTCCTTGGGTTTCCGAGGCAGTATCACTACGGAAGTAGGATTGCCCAACCTTCCTATATATGGATATATATATCTATATCTATATCTCCAGATATAGATATAGATATATATAGGTTATTAGATTATTATTGAATATACGGTTTCTGGAGGTATTCTCTGAGTCAGTATCTTGTCTTTTCACTTTTTTAATGGTCTTTTGATGAACAAAAGTTTGTAATTTTTATAAGGTCCCATTTATTTATTTTGTAATTTGCTGTTTGTGTTTCAGTTATTATATTAGATAATCCATTGTGAAAAGCTAGAGCTGACAGCATTGTCCCTGTTTTTTCTTCTAATAATTTGATGATTTCAATTGCACAAATAAGTCCTTAATCTATTTTGAATTTGTTTTTATGGCATAAGGCATGAATCTGCTTTCATTTTTCTGCATGTGGAAATCCAATTTTTCCAACATCATTTATTTAAGATATCCTTATTTCCTCACCCAATGGATTATTTCACATCTTTGTCAAAAGATCAGTTGACCATAGATGTGTAGGTTTCTTTCTGGACTTTTAATTCTATTCCATTGATCTATGTGTCTATGGCTATACCAGTACCAAGCTTTTTTTGTTACTGTACTTGTATAATATGTTTTCAAATCAATAAGTGTGAGTTCCTCTTACTTTTTCTTCTCTTGGAACTTCACTTTAGCTGTTTGAGGACACTTGTCATTCCATATGAAGTTGAAGATTGGTTTTTCTGTTTCTATAAAGAAGACTGTAGGAATTTTGATCAAGTTTGCATTTAATCTATAGGTCACATTGGGTAGTATTGTATCTTACAGTATTAAGTCTTCCAAAATAATGAACATGGGACATTTTTCCTTTTATTTAAGTCTTCTTTAATCTCTTTCAGCAGTGTTATATAGTTTTCATTGTATAATCCTTCAGTTTCCTGGTTAGATTTATTAGTTTTTTTATTCTCTAAGACACTATTATAAATGAAATTTTTTCCCAAATTTCCCTTTCAGGTTTCTCATTGCCATTGTATAGAAACCCAACCAATTTTTGTTTGTTGACCTTGTACCATAAAACTTTCCTAAATTCCTCTATAAGCTCTATAACTTTTTTGTGGACTCTGTGGAATTTTCTGTATATAGAATCATGTCATCTGCAAATAAAGATAATATTATTTTTCTTTTCCAATCTAGAGAATTTTTATTTCTTTTTTTTCTTGTTTTATTTCTCTTGATAGCACTTGTAAGACAATATCCAATAGAGATGGTGAAAGTGAGCATCCTTGCCTTGTTCCCAATTTCAAGGGGAAATCTCTCAGTCTTTCTTTGTTAAGTATAAATGTTGGCTGTTGACTTTCATGTATGCCCTTAATCATATTGAGAAATTACTCTCTATTCCAGTCTTCTTAATGTTTTCATCAAGAAAGGGTGTTGGATTTTATCAAATGCAATTTGTGCATCCAGAGAGGTGAGCTTGTGGTTCCTTTTCTTTGTTCTGTTGATGTTGTGTATTACATTGACTTGTTTCCTAATGTTGAACCATCACTCCTGCTTTCCTGGAATAAAACCCACTTGGTAATCTTTTTAAATGTTGTTGAATCATTTCCCTCGTATTTTGTTGAGGTGTCTCACATTTGTATTCTTAAGAGATATTGGCCTATGCTTTTCTTTTCTTGTGGTGTCTTTTCTTGTTTAGGTATCCAGGTTATGTTTACTTCATAGAATAAATTAAGGAGTATTCCTTCTTTCTCTATCTTTTGGAAAAATTTAAATCATATTAATGTCAATAAATGTTCTCTAAATGTTTGTATAATTCCCTAGTGAAGTCATCTGCTGCAAGACTTTTTGTTTGGGGGAGGTTTTTAATCACTGATTCAATCTTATTTGCATCTTTTCTTTATATGTCCATCTAACTAAAAGTTTACCAAATTTTATTGATCTTTTCAAAGAAACAACTTCCAGTTTTATTGATTGTATTGTTTATCTATTTTAAATTTAATTTCTTTCTTCTCTGATCTTTGTTATTTTCTTTCTTTTGATAGGTTTAGGCTTCATTTGCTCTTCTCTTTCTCCTGCTTAGAATTGTCAAGTTAGGCTATTGATTTGAGATCATTCATCTTTCTTACATGTAAGCATTTATTGCTGTAGTTTACTTCTGAGTACTGATTTTGCTGCATCCCATAAGTTTTGGCATGTTGTACTTTCATTTTCATTTGAATCCAGAAAATTTGTAATTTCACTTAATGTCTTCCTTGACACATTGGTAGCTTAATAGTGTGTTGTTTAATTTCCATATATGTGTGTATTTTCCAGATTTTTTTTTTCTTTACTGTTGTTGATTTCTGTCTTCCCTCTGTTGTTGTCAGAGAAAATACTTCTATGATTTGTATCTTTTTATATTTATGAACACTTGCTTTGTGTTATGTCTATGCTGGAGAATGATCCATATGAACTGGATTAGAATATATATTATGCTATTTTGGGGTGGAGTGTTCTGTATATGTCTGTTAAGTCTAGTTGGATTATAGTGTCCTTCAAGTCATCTGTTTCTTGTTGATCTTCTTTCTAGATATTCTGTCTAATATAGAAAGTTATGTACTGAAGTCTCCACCTATTATCGTAGCAATGTTTCTCCCTTCAATTCTATCAATGTTTTCTTTATATATTTAGATGTCCTGATATTGGGTCCATATATTATGATTATTAAATCTTCATGATTAATTGACCTTTTTTCCCTATATAATATCTATCTTTATTTCTTCAAACAGATTTTGCCTTAAAGTCTACTTTGTCTGATGTTAATATTGCCACCTCAGCTCTCTTTTGGTTATTACGTGCATGGGATATTTTTCATTCTTTTCACTTTCAGCCTATCTGTGCCCTTCAGTTTAAAGTGTACCTCATTTTAACAGTATACAGTTGAGTCTTTTTTTTTAATCCATTCTACTACTCCTTGATGTTTGATTGGCGCATTCACTGTAATTTCTGGTAAGAAATGACTTATTTCTGCCATTTTGTTATTTGACTTTTACGTGTTTTAAGCCTTCTTTGTCTTGATACACTTCTTTTTTGCTGGCCAAGGAATGACTGATCTCCGATTTACCTCATATTCCCTCACAGGCCATCCTGAGTAAGAGTGAAGTAACTCTCTTGCCCAGGATCCCACAGTGGACCCTCAGCCTGACCAACATGTACCAACACATATGCTCACATTACCTTAGTCCCTTCCTGCAGAGACAAGTTGCATGTTGAAGAGACAGAGACTTGCTGAATGGTGAACTGAGTCTTTAACCTTGTAAATAGCAAAACCTCAGAGAAACTGTTCTCTTACCAGGCTGTTTCCTGCAGCTCCCCCTCCACACACCTTTTGTTGTTGATGAAAAATAGGTAGAAAGAGGGAGATGAGGTAAAGAAAGAGGCTCTCTTTATCACCTTTCCCCACCATCAGAAAGGACTTTTCTTCTTATAAAGACATTTGTTCATTTATAGGCAAAGGCAGGAATCTGGGAAAAGAAGGTTGTGCATGTAACACACAAGAATCAGAATTTGAAGCCAACTGTGAAGTTAAGGGTAGAGCGGTTGACAAACCTGTTTCAATTATCTGCAGACACTTAAGAGTCTTTTTGTTATTTTTCTGTTTACCTGCCTGTCTATCTGTACTTCGCTTCCTCCTTTTTCAGTTTCTCCAACCATAAAACATCGACAAAATCATTTTCCAGGGTTTAATTCTGTAATTAGAGCCACAGTTTCAAAAACATATTCTGAAAAAGAGAAACATTTCTTTCAGTTTCAGATAGAAGAAAACTTTCTCATTTGCTAAGCAAAAAAAGAAACTTCACATTTACCTAAATTGTACAGATTTAACCAATATATTTTTTTCTCACACATGCTAATTATACTTTTAGTAGACCAGTAAACAAACTTTTGCATGTGATTTTCTTCTCTTTTATTACTTAAGTACAAAAGTCTCTGAAATTTGGTTTTTAAACATTCTATCAGAACAATAGATGGACTATACTTCTCTGCTCTTAATTCAAAGCATGTAACAGGTTTTTAATTTCATGTGAATATTGCATGAAAACTTTTAAATACATTATCCCATTTTCTAATTTTACACAAACTTGATTTAAACATGTATGCAGATTGTTTCAGTTGCTACTTAAACTTCATCTCCTGCAGCCCCCAGTGAGTACATGAAGCTAGGCACAATATTTATGAAACTCTAAGTTGGAATATTGATCAACGTTTACACTATTCAATTTACTGTGTGGCCTGTTGGAAATGAGGTAATGCATCTGAATGTGCTTTGCAAATCATATAATGTCTCTCTGCCAAATGGTGGTATTTTTATTATTAACTAAGTGCATAGCTCTAGAATTGATGAATGTCCGGTATGTAGCACAGTACATGGCATGTGGAAAAAGCTCAACAAATAATTTTTGACTGAATAATTCAGTGTGTGCCCATAATCAAATCACAGCAGGAACGTTTGCTTGTCCCATTTCATTTTATATTATCAGATGCTATATTGCAATGACACAGTACACAGTCATCTACTTCTGTGAATTTTGGAAATTAAGAGGAAATGACAGAGAAGTGAGGCACCTTGAAAAATAATTTTTAGCTCTCTTATGCCTCAGTGTCCTATTCTGTGACAAGGGGACCATGATGTTAGTTGGGCTTACCTCACAGGATTCACAAGCTTAGAAAAATTTGCAAATAGCAATAGTTACAACTAGTACTTATGTGAAACATTTCCATTTATGAAGCAGAGCACACAGCCCTTGAATAGACAAAGAAGTGCCTAAGGCATTTGACTGCAAACCAGAAGGCTGGCGGTTCAAACCCACCAGCCACTCCTTGGAAGGAAGACTGGGCAGTCTATGTCCTTAGTGATACTGCCTTGGAAAAAATAAGTTTCTATGAGTCAGATATGACTCAACAGCAGTGAGTTTGGTTTTGGTTTTGGGGAATGAATATATACACATATGCATTCAATTTCACAAATGCCCAGAACGTTTTGTAAAAAAAGTGAAATCACAGTTTATAAATCCACCTCAGACCTGCAGGTGTTAAAAGAAAGCAACACTGTTGTCTTTAGTAAGTTACTGAAGCATCTTTATAGGTGAGAATTAAAAAATTTATTCACTCTTATGAATAGTCAATGTGCTGATTGCCATGGAGAACCAAATTAATATTTGACTAAGTTACTCAACTGAGAGAAGATAGTCCGGTGCATTTGTAGACATCTTTCTGCCAATGATGATTCAAAGTACTAAATGCAAACACCATTCATGAAAGTATCACATGGGAATTACATATAATTGTATATTTCTGACATAGAACCCTGGTAAGACAGTGGTTAAGCATTCATCTACTAACCAAACAGTCAGCAGTTCAAACCCACCAGCCACTCTGGGAAAAAGATGGCACAGTTTGCATGCATAAAATTTACAGTCTTGGAAACCCTGTGGGGCAGTTCTACTCTTAAATGTAGGGTAGCCATAAGTCAGAATTCACTTGACAGTGTACAACAACAACATGTATATCTGACTTTGCATCTGAAGTCCTATATAAGTGTCCAATAAAGGCATAACTTTAAAATAAGAGCTTATCATACAAATGTTATAAAATGCCTTAATGATAATATAAAACAATAGATTTCATTTTCCTATTGAAAATCTATATTTTAAGCATCACTAAGTTTTGAAAGCTTCAACAATTTTAGGTATCTCTCTGAGGTGTATTAACATGCCTATAAGTAAATGGTCTTGGACCTGAGATCATGCTGTAATGGATCTACAAGACACAAGGTCACCTTCATAGATCTTCTGGTTTGTTTGGCTGCTTTCTTCTCGTTATCCCCAAGAATACAAGGAAATGTTCTTGTTTGTTTGGATCTTTAGCTCTACCTGGTATATTGTTGTTGATAATTGCCATGGAATCACGTTTGACTCATGGAGACTCTGTGTAAAACAGAAAGAAACATTGCCTGGTCCTGGTCCTGTGCCATCTTCATGATGGTTGGAACAATCAGTTGTTGAATCACTGTGTATTTTGAGTGCCTTTCAACCTAAGGGTTTCATCTTTCTGCACTATTTTGGGGAAGATTGTTGTGACCTGTAAGATATTCATTGGCTACTTTTTATGTTGATAGACAGGCCCTTCTTCCTAATCTGGCTCAGTCTGAAAGCTTTGCTGGTATTTGAAATATGGTGGCATAGCTTATACCATCAGAGCAACATACAAGCCATGACATAAACTGACTGACAGATAGTAAGGTTGGTATATACCAAAACTAAGAACCAAACTCACTGCCATCGAGTTGGTTCCTCCTCATAGCAACCCCCACTGGGTTTCCAAGGTGGTAAATCTTATTGGAAGTAGATTGCCCCATCTTTTTTCCACAGAGTGGCTGTTGGGTTTCAACTGCTAACCTGGTTAGCACTCAAATGCTTTTGGTGCTACTCCACCAGAACTCCTTGGGTTGATGTATAGTAGGTGCTTACAGTGTTGATAAAATAACTAAATTCTTCCCCCCTCATACTTTGCCTCTAATTCATCAATCCATTAAGTCAAAACATTTGGTGTTCATAATATATATATGAATATATATATATATATATATATATATATATATAGGCCAGGATTTGATCCATGGTGGGTGTGGGGTGGTAGGGAAGGAAGTGGACCAGTATGGCAAGTTAGGGGTGGCTGAGGGAGGCTGGGAAGGAAGTATGCCATTGCAGTGGGTTTGGGGCAGCTGAGGGAGACCGGGAAGCAAGCCAGGGCAGTGGATTTGGGGTACCTGAAGGAGACTAGGAAGTGAGTAGAGCAATTTAGAACAACTAAGGGAGACGAACTAGTCTGTCAGTTTGTAGTATTGTGGTGGTTGCTAAGACAGACTTGGAAGAAGGAAGAAGCCATCCACTTCTCAAAGAATTGGCCAATGAAAGCCTTCTGAATAGCAGTGAAACTTTGTCTGATATAGTAATGGAAAACTTTATGAATAACTCTGAAACGTTGTCCGATATGGTGTCGGTAAATGATCCCCTCAGGTCAGAAGACACTTAAAATATAACTGAGGAAGAGCTACCTCCTCAGAGTAGAGCAGACCTTAATGATGTAGATAGAGTAAAGGTTTTGAGACCTCCATTTGCTGACAAGGCATGACTCAAGATGAGAAGAAATAGCTGCAAAATCTATTAATAATTAGAACTTGGAATGTACAAAGTATGAATCTAGGAAAATTAGAAATTGTCAGAAATGAAATGGAACACATAAAGATTGCTATCCTAGGCATTAGTGAGCTGGAATGGACTGGTTTTGATCATTTGGAATCAGACAATCATATGATCTACTATGCTGGGAATGACAAATTGAAGAGAAATGGTGTGGCATTCATCATCACAAAGAAAGTTTCAAGATGTATCCAGAAGCACAATGCTGTTAGTGATAGGATAGTAGCCATACACCTACAAAGAAAACCAGATAACACTACTATTACATTTACACACCAACCACAAAAGCCACAGATGAGGAAATTGAAGATTTTTACCATCTTCTGCAGTCTGAATTTGACCAAACATGTAATCAAGATGTGTTGATTATCACTGGTGATTGGAATGCTAAAGTTGGAAACAAAGAAAAATCACCGGTAGTTGGAAAATATGGCCTTGGTGATAGAAATGATGCTGGAGATGGCATGATAGAATTTTGTAATACCAGTGATTTATTCATTGCAATACTTTTTTTCAACAACACAAATGACAGCTATACACGTGGGCTTCACCAGTTGAAGTACACAGGAATCAGATTGATTATATCTGTTGCAAGAGGTGATGGAGAAGCTCAATATCTTCAGCCAAAACAAGGCCAGGAGCTGATTGTGGAACAGACCATTAACTGCTCATATGCACATTCAAGTTGAAGTTGAAGACAATTTAAAAAAAAGTCCACAAGAGCCAAAATATGAACTTGATTATATCCTTTCTGAATTTGAGGACCATATAAAGAATAGATTTGATACACCAATGGCTGAAAACCAGAGGGATTGTGGGATGACATCAAGAACACCATCTTTGAAGAGAGAAAGAGGTCATTAAAAAGACAGGAAAGGAAGAAAATACCAAATTTTATGTCAGAAGAGACTCTGAAACTTGCCCTTGAATGGAGAGTAGTAAAACAAATGGAAGAAATGACAAGATAAAAGAGCTGAGCAGAAGATTTCAAAGAGCAGCTTGAGAAGACATAGTCAATTATTATAATGAAATGTGCAAAGACCTGGAGTTAGAAAAACAAAAAGGAAGAAAAAGATCAGCATTTCTCAAGCTGAAAGAACTGAAGAATAAATTTAGGCTTCAAGTTGCGATATTGGCAAATTCTGTGGGCAATATATTGAATATTGCAGGAAATATCAAAAGAAGATGGAAGGAATACACAGAGTTACTGTACCAAAAATAATTGGTTGATGTTCATCCATTTCAGGAGGTGACATATAATCAAAAAACAATGGTATTGGAGGAAGAAGTCAAACGTGCACTGAAGGAATTGTTGAAGAACAAGGCTCCAGGAATTGAAAGAATACCCATTGAGATGTTTCAAGCAAAAGATACCTCACTGGAGGCCCTCACTCAGCTATGCCAAGAGGTTTGGAAGATAACTGCTTGGTCAACTGACTGTTAGAGATCCATATTTGTACCCATTCTAAAGAAAGGCGATCCCGTAGAATGTGGAAATTATTGAACAGTATCATTAATATCACATGCAAGTAAAATCTTACTTAAGATAATTGAAAAATGATTGCACCGGGATATTGACAGAGAACTTCCAGAAATGTACACTGGATTCAGAAGAGGGCATGAAATGAAGGATATCATTGCTGATGTCAGATGGATCTTGGCTGAAAGCAAAGAACATGGAAAGATGTTTATTTGTGTTTTATCGACTATGCAAAAACATTCAGTTATGCGGGTTATAACAAATGATGGGTAACATTGAGAAGAATGGGAATTCCATAACAATTAATTGTACTCATGAGGAACCTATACATAGAACAGGAAGCTGTCGTTCTAACAGAATAAGAGGATACAGCATGATTTAAAATCAGGAAGGGAGTGCATCAGGGTTGTATCCTTTCCTCATACTTATTCAATCTGTATCATGAGCAAATAATCCAAGAAACTGAACTATATGAAGAAGGACGTGGCATCAGGATTGGAGGAAGACTCTTTGACAACATACAACATGCAGACGACATAACTTTGCTTGCTGAAAGTGAGGATGACTTGAAGCACTTACTGATGAAGATTGAAGAATCCAATCTGCAGTATGGATTATACCTCAATATAAATAAAACAAAAATCCTCACACTTGGTCCAGTAAACAGCTTCACAGTGGCTGGAGAAAAGATTGAAGTTGTCAAAGACTTCATAAAACTTAGTTCTACAATCAACACCAATGGAAGGAGCAGTCCAGATATCAGATGATATATTGCATTGGGCAAATCTGCTTCAAAAGACCTCTTTCAAATTCTGAAGAGGAAAAATATCTCCTTGAAGATTAAGGTGCGCCTAACCCAAGCCATGGTATTTTCAACTCCTCATGTCCATGTGAGAGCTGGACAATGAATAAGGAAGACCGTAGTAAAGTTGATTCTTTTGAGTTGTGGTGTTGGCAAAGAATACTGAAAGTATCATGGACTGCTAAAAGAACTAACAAATCTCTCCTGGCAGAAGTACAGCCAGAATGCTCTTGGAGACAAGAATGGCCAGACTTCATCTCACCTACTTTGGTCATGTTTTCATAAGCAACCATTCTCTGGAGAGGAATATCATCTTTGGTAAAGGAGAATGTCAATGAAAAAGGGGAAGGCCCTCAACAAGATGAACTGATGCAGTAGCTGCAACAATGGGCTCAGGTATGGCAAAGATCATAAGGCTAGCACAGGACTGGGCACTGTTTCATTCTGTTGTACGTAAGGTTGCTATAGTTGGAGATCACTCATCAGCACCTAACGACAACAACCATATATATTGGGATAGAAAGACCAATCTGATATTATCCTGTAGTTCTTTATGGTCCAGCAGAAAGAGAAGACAATTGACAAAGGGCAGTATATCTTACTGGTATTATGACCTAGGTGTAAAGCTGGTTTATTTGGAACTCAAAGTTGTTTCTGTGTACCATAGAGTCAATTCTTACTCATAGTGACCATATGTGACAGAGTATAAATGCCTCATAGTGTTTCCTACACTGTAATCTTGACTTATGGGAGCAGATCTCCACGTCTTTTCTCCCTTGAAGTGGCTTGTGGGTTTGAACTGCTGACTATTTGGTTAGCAGCTGAGTACTTAACCATTGTGACACCAGGGCTCCAGGAACCAAAGTGAAAGTAACCAGTTTTCCTTGAGGTGAGAATAAGGATTCCTTTAGAAGACTATGTTCAAATTATTTTTATTAAGATGAAACGTCATGATTTAAAAGAAAAAAGTCAAAAAGAAAATACCAAATTTTTCCTGTACCTATATCAACTTATCTGACCCTCTCTTTAGGAAATTCTTTCTCTTACCCAATTCCTTCATAATACATTTTTAACTCTAAGTTCCTTGCTTTCTCCAGGGAAGATAGAAAACAACTGATTGGCATCCCTTATTTAGCAATCTAAATTTTTGGCAGGCTGAATTACTGGACCAAAACCAAAAAGATTAAATATAACAGGAATAAACATAAAATCCTATATTTAAATTAAAAATTTTATAATACAGATAAAAGACAAGAGAAGCACTGATATACATGGAAAAAAAGGTCTGAGGACTTTAATTGGCTACAAGCTAAAATCTAACCCCTTTAATGTATGTGGCTGCTAGAAACCTAACTCAATCTCTTGATCTCATTTGCCATTAATGGAATCAGCATACACATCAGAATAAGTATTATTATTATTATACCGGGCACTGGGAAGGACTTAGCTTAAAAATAATTCAGTGAGTCAGATTTAAAATTATGGACAAACCTGAAAGCTGCATATGAAGAAGAGGTCTCATCTCTGGATCAGTTTTTGCCTCCATCTTGATAATAAGTTTCAACCATCTGCTGAACATCTTTGTTATCCTAGTTTGTAACAGTTGATCTTCTCCAAAATTGAATTGATATCTCTTCCGCAGAACAAGCTCTCCCTCTCTGTATTGTCTGCTGACATTACTGGCACCACTGCTCCAACATCCACCCAGACAGACAATGGTAGTTTTCTTTTAACTCCTCCTTCTCCTGTGCCCCTAATTCCCAAGCAAGCTCTATACTTTGTTGATTCTTTGCAAGCCATCACTTTTGCATCTGCTCCTACTTTTGCATCTTTTACCTTATGTCTTAAGGATTGAAATAGAATTATGATGGGCTCGGGCCTCCTATCTCTTCCAAATAAATTTCTTCTTTAACATTGTTGTCAGATTCTAATAGGATCAACTTGTTGACCAAAAACATGTAAATAACTTTCTATTACTATGAATGAATCACAGTCACCACCTTGAAACTCAAGGTGAGATGATAACATAGAGTATAAATCTAGTATGGTGGTCTTATATGTCATTAGAGCCTTTGACAGTGGAATGGTCTCTAGCTTATGGCGTGCTTGAACCCTGCATGTAGCTGTGTTGTTGGTCAGCAGCCTGCCATGCTCTGCTGTGTGGTTTGGTAATATCGAGATTGTGCCTTTTTACTTGTCAACCTTGGGCTTGGCAGCCTCAGCAGCCAGCAGCTGTTTGAGTGAAGGAAAGCCTCTAGCTTCAGTGGACTGGGCGCTGGAGGTCGAACTGAAGCCCAAGGCTGAGTGGCTTTCACCAGCCCCTAGAGCCTGGCACTCTGAACTTGGACTTAAAGCTTCCAAACTGTAAGAGAGTAAACTCCTGTTTGTTAAGCCCATCCTATTTGTGATATATTCTTGTCAGAGTTGTACTAGGTAACCAGAACAGCATTTGAGTCCTAGAAATTATTTATTTATGGAACATCCTGAAATTAGGGTAACTGAATGTAGACAAAGTTTTATATGAGATTCTCAAAGAATTTCCCACCATAGCTTGATCAGACTGAGGATTACTTTGTCTTTATGCCATTCCAGAGGAAAAATATCAGGGAAACCAGAAAAATGTCTATGTGCCCATGAACACAGCCAAAGGGAAAGAATCAAAAAGTGAAGTACTTTGTTTAGCATTGTAATACCTAATATTTATTAAGCCCTACTGTCATGTCATATCAAACTCATTTAATCCTCACTTTATTTTGGCTATCAGATGAGTGGCAAAATTATCACCCTTGAAACTCAAGATGATACCCATAAGTAAAGCAGGAACATAGAATGAGGTCAGATCTTGCCATTGTCCCCACTACGTAAATTAGCATACCAAGAAATCAGAGGAGCCAAGTGACAGTTTTTGTCTTAGATCCCTATAGGACTTGGAGTTGACAGAGTAGACAAAGTACTGCTGTTGAATTCTCTGGAATTTTCAGTCATAGAAGCTAGTAGAAAAAATCATACCTTTAAGCATAACTATTTTTTCAGCACTACCCTTCTTGTCAAGTCTCTTTTTATTTTTATTTTTTTTAATTTTTATTGTGATTTGGGTGAAAAGTTTACAGAGCAAATTCATTTCCCGTACAGCAGCTCACATACACTTTGTCTCACCATATTGACTACAATTTCCCACAAGGCAACAGCTCCCCAACCACTTCCTCCCCATAGATACCTCTTCCCTGTGTTCTTCACTCTCATGCTCTCCTGCCCCCCCAAGTTGTCACCCTGTGTGTACACAGCCCTTCTATTCTCTCCAAGGAGTGTATCTACCTAATGTAAATGTTTAGCTCACATGCCTGTCTTTTGTTTGGCTGGAAGCCACAGGAGTGGGTTTAATTCCAGACATGAAGGGCAGCAAGGGACCATAATCTCAGGGGTTTCACCAGGCTCTATCAGACCAGCATAGCTGGTCTTTTTTTTTTTTTTTTTTGGAGTTTTATCCCACATTATTCTCCCTCTCTATCCAGGATCTCCTACATAGAAACCCCTGCAATGGGTTGACAGTAGTACCTGGGCACCATCTAGCTCTTCTGATCTCATAGTCATATAGGCTGAGGATCGCATGGTATACCAGTCCCTTGGACTAATTATTTCCATGCCTCTTTGGTTTTCTTCATTTTCTTTCATTTTCCTTTGCTCTGAGTGAGGAAAGACCCATTGTTGCATACAGATAGCCATTTGCAAGCTTTTAAGGTCCCAGTCGCTACTTGCCAAAATAGGATGTGGAACAATGTTTTGTGTAGTATGTTATGTCACTTGAGCTTGATATCTCCTGTGCCTATGGTCTCAAGACCACAGGTCCAACTACTCACTCCCTCTGGGTAGCTGGCTGTGGCTAAGAAGTGACTACAGCTTTATCCTTTGTCAGCTCTACTACATACCTGGGAATTCTTGAAGAACATACCAATGCACTAGTAGAACCATTATCTGCCAACCTTATACATGCTCATGGGCACACTTCCCCCCTGCATGGACATACCTAATACTTTAGCCTGTCCACCATCTGTCCACTCATATATCCATGTTTGCCTTTACTAACAATGCAGTACTGTATGGGCAAAAGAGCTCATCTTTGTTGTCTGTACCTCCCATGCTCCTCTTTCTGTCTTCCTCTTCCTCAGTGCCATTGTGTTGATCACTCACATTTGGTACATTGCCCTTCCCTTCACCCAAACCAATGCTTGTCTCTACCTGTCTAGCACTGTTCCTCCCACCCCTGGTAACTAACAAAGAAAATTTCCTTCCATATAGAAATAGAAGCCTTTCCTTGACATTTTACAATAGCATAGTAATACAATGCTTGTCCTTCTGAGATTGAGTTATTTCACTCAGCACAATGTCCTCCAAGTTCATCCATGTTATGTGGTGTTTTCCAGATACTACATTATTCTTTAGGGTTCCATAGTATTCCATTGTGTATATGTACCGTAGTTTGGTTCCAATCTTCTGTTGATGGGCACCTAAGATGTTTCCATCTTTTTGCTATTGTATAGTTCTGTGATGAACATGGGTGTGCATATATCTGTTCCTGTCATAGCTCTCACTTCTTTAGATATATACCTAGTGTGTTAGACTGGGTTCTCTAGAGAAACAAAAATCAACAAAGCTTATATATATATATAAAGAGAGAGAGAAATTTATCTTAGGAAAATGGCTCACAAACGTATTGAAGCTGGCAAGTCCAAAGTCCCTGGAGCGAACGTCAGGCTGGAGGCTTTTCCTAGCTTCCACAACTGCAGGGGCTGAGAAGCTCAAGGCTGGCAGGCAGTACACTGGCTGTTGACTCCAACGAATGACTAATCCAAGATCTCTAGGCCGAACGGTGGACTGCTCACTCACAGACAGTTGTAGGCAGCACAACAGAATCCCAATTCACAGAAGAATGTCTCTCTTCCCAGGATGTCCCTGGATATCCTGGAAGCAGGCCACACCCCTAGGGAAACTCC
>NW_006921683.1:6066873-6117112 GCF_000298275.1 Orycteropus afer afer
AAAAAAAAAAAAAGAATAAAAAAAAAAAATTTAATTTATAGAAGATCCCACTCATCTAGTTTATTTTCTGCCATTTGTGCATTTTGGGTTATGCTTGATAGTCTACTTATGTCACATACTATGGCCGCTAAATTTGTCTCTAGTTTTTCTTTGAGGAACTTTATAGTTTTAGGTTTCACATGTAAGTCTTTGATCTATCTGGACTTAGTTTTTGTATATGGTGTGAGGTATAGATCTTGTTTCATTTTTCTGGAAATGGATATCGAGTTTTCCTAGCACCATTTGTTAAAGAAACAATCTCTTCCCCATTTAATGGATTTTGGCCCTTTTTGTCAAGTCTCTTTTGAGATGAGGAATTTATAATAATCTCATCTGTCCAGGCTTCCTTTCTTTCTGGATCTGGCTGGATAAGAATGCATGTAGCTATCTCTCTTGCATTGTGCAGAGACCATGTTAAAGAAGTGGCTACAGATGCAGGCAATATTTCTTGTCATTATCTTGTCCTTATAGGGCGTACGTACCTAATTGTCCTTCTGGGGTTGACTTATTTCACTCAGCATACTCTCCTCCAAATTCATCCATGTTATGCTATGTTGTCCTATAGCTGTAATTACCTTTTTTTTTTTTTCCCCCTCTTGTCTTCTATCCACAGCTAAGGTGAAAGAATGTGGTCATACCATCTTTCCATGACAAAACAATGACAACTTTGCTACTTAGAAATTGTGATTCATTTTCATTTTAAAGACTATAGCAAAATTTACCATGTTCACAGTCTTCTATTGAAAAAAGGAGAGAAAATTACCCTATATTAGTATTCTACTCTAGAATTTTTACAATCATTTAAGTGACTATATGGGCTGTCAGTTGAAAGTTCAGAATAATTGAGTTCCTAACAAGCACGTCATTATACCTCGGGTCTGAGAATATAGTAGCTAAGTAGCTAAAACCTGTTACCAAATTTTATGTTCTGAAATATTGCAGCACTTTGTCTATTTTTATAAGGAAGAGGGGTGCCATTTCCATTTTCTCAGAAGAGAACTGCAAGTGATACAGGAGAGAGTTGCCTCAGCTTATGCCCAGGAAGAAAAAGTTTAAAGCCTTGATTGGTAGGCCCTTCATTGCTCGTCCACTCTGTAAACTCTGGATCCCAGCTTGAAGTTCTAAGCTAGAAGAATAAACTGTCCTGTGGTTCCAGTGTCCCGGACTTCTATCCTCTCTGTTGTGAGGTGGCTTGCTTTCTTCAAGTGAAGTTTATTCTTTTGAATTAGGCCTTCTTTCTATGTCTTCATTAAAAATAGATGGAGTTCCTGATATATGACATCAATACATTCCCTTCATGTCTTGGATATTCTTGTGGTATTAACTACATTTAAAAGTGAATTTTACTCTCAGAAAAATACCATTTCAGTAAAGAGGTCTTTGCTCTTTTTCTTGAAAATATAATGATTCTAAAAATATGTGCCCTTATAATGATTTGAGTATCAAGTATTTTACCTTGACTAACCTTTAAAACCAAAATTTTAATTCCTCCCCTATAGCACTGTCATTTGTCTTTTTTTTTTTTTTTCCCAACGGTAACTGTCAGAGTTTTAATTGATTTTCAGTCTAAAGCCTCAAGCTTCTTATTTCTCCTTTCATTTTCAGAATCTGTTTGGGTATAGGACCAAAGTAATAATTAGATTCACTTGATTTATTTCTTACTTTAGAGTATTTCCTTTAAAAAAAAAATCTCAAATATTTTATTTAATTTGACCAAGGTCAATTTTGAGGTTTGTTTACTGGTCTGTTGTAATTTTCTATTGAGATCATACTGTATAGGAGAACAATATCAATTTGAACAGATGCCTACAAATTTGTTCTCTCTTTCCAAAAAACAAATTTCCAGACTTTATATAATTTCTCTTAGTTATACAGACTTTATTAAAAGGGATGCAATTTTTAAACCAAAAATAATTTATAAAACAAACAAACAAACAAACAAACAAAACAAACCTGTGAGCATCCAGTTAATTCTAATTCATGGCAACCCTGTGTAGAACTTCCTTATAAGGTTTTCTTGGCTGTACTCTTTACAAAACAAGTCACCAAGCCTTTCTTCTGTAACACTGCTGGGTGTGTTGTAACTACTGAACTTCAAGTTAATAGTCAAGTACAAACTATTTGTGCACCTAAGGACTGTAAGTCAAAAATTGTTGTTGTTGTTATTATATGCCTACGAGTTGGACCCGACTCATAGCGACCACTCGTTGGTGGTCGAGTAATAATCCGAGGCATTATCACTATAGAAGTAGATTGCCCCATCTTCCTTCCAAGGAGTGGCTGGTGGGTTTGAACCAGCAGCCTTCTGGTTAGCAGTCAAATGCCTTAGGCACTATGCTACCAGAGTCTCATTGGAACTTGTTGTTTATTTGTAACCTCATCTTAGAGAAGTGTCTTTACCAGTCTCAAAAACACAATCTGGGGTAATTTGAGTTAAAAAGATGAATTATAAGTAGCCAGGTAAAATTACATCTCTCCAGTTGAGGAGACAGTGTCAGACTCTCAGTGAACTACTAAGTTAATCAAAGAATACAATGAGAAAAGTCCTTATTTAGATATAAGGACAGTCAAAGTCTTTAATGTATCTGACTTATCACCACAGTTGATTACAAGCTTGTTCACTATCTAGCCTTAACATTACTGTAACCCTTATTCAAAAGCAACTGCCATTAAAATTGTAAATAAATCTTCAGATTTTCAACTAAAGTCTCATACTCAAATCCACTAAGAAGTGAGTTCAATGTTTACGACTTTATACAACCTCTTTAATTATATTGTTAATCATTTTCCACATTATTAGCATCTTTTTTTTTTTTTCCTTTTAAACTGCATTAATGAGTATCATCAGTCATGGAATACATCAGAAAGTATTGCAAAATGTATAAATGGATAACCTTTTCCTCTTTAATTATCTAAATTATTGTGCTAATCATAAATTACTTTTGTTTTCTGTGTTAGGACACAATTTAACATTACTAGTGTTAACATTTGGAAGTCGGAAGTAAAGTATTTTCAAATTCCTAATGTAATTAGCCTATCAAGAGAGAAAAATTGCATATCTAAACCAGACAAATTTGATAAGCACAGTTGTGCAACTTCGCAGTTTGTTGACTTTTGCCAATAGACTAAAGAGTGGCAGCAGCAAAGCCTTCTCCCAAATTGATGTTCTATATGTGATATATTTCATGCAATGCATTGGTAAGGGATACATTTTACAAGATGTTTGTGTTTATAAGACACAATGAATGTGTACACAAATGTCCTTATTGTGATTATAGTTGTTGTTGTTAGGTACCGTCAACTCTGTTGCGACTCACAGCAAAGGTACGTATAACAGAACAAAACACTGCCCTATCCTGCACCAATCTAACAATCGTTGCCAGGCTTGAGCCCATTGTCGCGGCCACTGTGTTAGTCCATCTTGTTGAGGATCTTCCCATTTTCCACTGACTACCCACTTTACTAGCCTGCTATCTTTCTCCAGGAATTGTTCCATTCTGACAATATGATCAAAGTACAAGAGACAAAGTTTGGCCATTTTCACTTATAAGGAGCATTCAAGATGTATTTCCTCCAAGACAAATTTATTCATTTATCTAGCAGTCCATAGCACATTCAATATTCTTCACCAACACCATAATTCAAGTTGTTCTTCTGTGGTCTTCCCTATTCATTGTCCAGCTCTCATATGAGTATGGTTTGGGTCAGGCACAACTTAGTCTTGAAAGTTATATCTTTACTCTTACATACTTTAAAGAGGTCTTTTGCAGCATATTGCCCAATGCAATACATCTTTTGATTTCTTACCTGCTATTTTATTGGGCATTGGTTATGGTTCCAAGTAAAATGAAATCCTTGATAACTTTTCTCTATAAGGTTTCACATGTAAGCCTTTGATCTGCCTGCAGTTAGTTTTTGTGTATGGTGTGGAATGATTTTATGAATAAAATACTGAGTGATGCAGGAAGCATCAAGAGAAGATGGAAGGAATAGACAGAGACACTGTTAACAACAACAACAAAAAAAACAATTGGCCCATGTTCAGCCATTTCAGGAGGTAGCATTAGATTGAGAACTGATAGTATTAAAGGAAGAGTACTTTGTTTTATTTATGTTGAGGTGTAATCCATACTGAAGACTTTACTTTAATCTTCAGTAAATGCTTCAAGTTTTATACACTTTCAGCAAGCAAGGTTGTGTCAATTGTAGCTCACAGATGTTGATGGGTCTTCTTCCAATCTTGATGCAGCATTCTTCTTCATATCGTTCAGGTTCTCAGATTATTTGCAGTTTACAGATTGCATTAGTATAGTGAAAAGATATAACCCTGGTGAACAACTTTCCTGATTTTAAATCATTCATTATCCCCTTGTTTTGTTTGAACAACTGCCTCTTGTTCTATGTGCAGTTTCCTTATGAGTACCACTAAGTCTTCTGGAATTACCATTTATAATTTCTTATGATTCATACAGTTACATTCCTTTGTATAGTCAATAAAATGCAGGTAAATGTCTTTCTGCTAGTCTTTGCTTTCATCCAAGATCCATCTGACATCAGCAGTGATATCCCTCATGTCAAGCTCTCTTCTGAATCTAGCTTGAATTACTGTCAGTTCCCTGTCCATGTACTGCTGCAACGGTTTTTGAATTATCTTCAGCAAAATTTTACTTGCATATTATATTGTTCATATATGATATTGTTAGATAATTTATGCATTCTGTTGAATCACTTTTCTTTGGAATGGGCACAAATATGGGCCTATTCCAGTAGGTTGGCCAGGTACCTGTCTTTCAAATGTCTTGGCATAAATCAGGGAGCATGTCCAGAACTACATCCTTTTGTTGTAACATCTCAGTGAGTATTCTGCCAATTTCTAGAGCCTTGTTTTTCAACTTCAATGAATCTTAGACTTCGTCCTTTAGTACTACCGGTTCTTGATCTAACAGTAACTCCTGAAGTGGTTGAACATCGACCAATTTTGTTGTTGTTGTTGTTGTTAATGTCTCTGTGTATTCCTTCCATCTTCTCTTGATGCTTCCTGCAAAAGTCAATATTTTGTTCATAGAATCCTTCACTAATCCTTCAATATCACAACTCGAGACTTGATTTTTCTCTTCAATTCTTCCAGCTTGACAGATGTTGAACATGTGTTTCCCAGTTGATCTTCCAACTCTAGGTCTTTGCACATTTTGTCTTTTTGATGGCCTTTTTTGTTGTTGTTGCTGTTCTTCATGTATAATGTTCCTGATGTCATCCCACAATGCATCTGGTCTTGGCCGTTGGTATTCAGTGCGTCAAATCTATTCTTCAGATGGTCTCCAACTCAGGTAAAATATACTCAAGGTCATTTTTTGGCTCTTGTGTATCCGTTTTAATTTTCTTCAGCTTCATATTAAACTTGCATATGAGCCATTAATGGTCTGTTCTCCACTTGGCTCTTGGCCTTGTTCTAACTGATGATATTGAGCTTCTCCATCATCTCTTTCCACAGATGTACGTGATTTGATTCCTGTGTATTCCATCTGGTGAGGTCCATGTGTATAGTTGTTGTTTATGTTGTTGGCAAAAAAAAAAAAAAAGTATAATAAGTCATTAACTGTGCAAAACTCTATCATGCCGTCTCTAAGGCCAAATGTACTACATACCGATGCTGCTTCTTTGTTTGCAACTTTTGCATTCACTCATCAACAATTACTAGTATATCTTGATTGCATGTTTGGTCAATTTCAGACTGCAAAAGCTTTCTAAAAATCTTCAATTTCTTCATCTTTGGCTTTTGTGATTGGTGCATAAATTTCAATAATAGTGGTATTAACTGGACTTCCTTGTAGGCATATGGATATTCTTCTATTACTGACAGCATTGTTCTTTTTTTAAAAAAAGCATTTTATTGAAATATAGTTTATGTACAGTGAAATACACAAAATTAAAGTGACATAGGTCAATTTTTTTTTTTTTTTTGCAGTGTTCCCTCCCCCCCGGCAATCAACAAAGAAAGTTTCCCTCCATATATAACCCTTTCCTTGACCCTCCACAACAATTAACTAATACTATATTTGTCCTTCTGTGATTCACTTATATCACTCAGCATAATGTTCCCAGGTTCATACATATTATGCAGTGTTTTGCAGACTCTTTAGTTTTGCAGACATTATTCTTTAGTGCTGCATAGCATTCCATTATGTGTATGTACCATAGTTTTGTCATCCACTCTTCTGCTATAAATCTTAGAGATAAGTCCCTTGCCAGATATGTAATTATTGGCAAATATGAATTTGTTGCTATTATTTTTGTTATGTGCTTTTTCATGGTGTCAATTTATTTGTTCCATATAATTTTCTATGCTGAGGTCATTTTGTTTATGAATCATGTTATCACTTCCTTCATTGCTATTGTTTTAGCATGTGCTGAATATTTATGATGATCCTCTTTTTTGATGCGAATGTTTCTCATTTTTCTTTGAGGTTACCCTGTGATTTATAGTTTTCTTCCCAAGTTAAAACAGTCCATTCTATCTTGTATTTGTCTTGACTTCCCTACCATCTGGAAGTTCTGTAATGACACAGTTTTTTTTCCCTCTTTTTGGTTTGAAGCTGTCCTCATTAGTCCTCATTGATATCTCTGGTTCCCTGTTTACAATCATGTAGGCTTCTTTACTTTGGATACTTCCATAGCTGGGTTGGTTTCTGGGTTATATCATCATGTGTGTTAATGATCAGTTGTTGTTGGCTGTTGTTGCTTCTCTGTCCAATGGGCTCCCTTTAGCATCTCATGTAAGGTTCGTCAGGTTTTAACAAATTCCCTTAATTTCTGCTTATCTGGAAATGTCCTAATTTCACCATCATATTTGAGGGATGATTTTGCTGGGTACATAATTCTTGGTTGGAAATTTTTCTCTTTCAGGGTTTTATATATACTATTCCATTGTCTTCTCACCTGCATGGTTTCTGTCGAGAAGTCCAAGCTACATTTTATTGGTTGCCCCTTGTAGGTAACTTTTTGTTTTCCCCATGCTGCTCTCATGATTCTTTGTCTTTGGTTTTGATGAGTTTGATGATGGTATGACTTGGTGATTTTCTTTTGGGCTCTATTCTGTTTGGGGTTCGTTGGACTTCTGGTATGATGAAAGATATATTCTCATCTTTCATCATACTGGGAAAATTCTCTTCCAACTAATCTTCAACAGTTTTCTCTGTGGTTTTATTTCTCTTCCTGTTTTGGAATTCCAATTACACATAGGTTATTCCTTTTGATGGTATCACATATGAACCTTAGGCTTTCTTCATTTTGTTTTGTTCTTTTTTTCTGATTTCTCCTTTTCCAAGAAATGTTCAGGTATTTGCCTTCAATCTCCCTAATTCTGTCTTCCATTGATTCAATTCTCCTCCTTTCCCCATTCATTGTCTTATCTATTTCTGAAAATTTAGTATTAATCTTCTGGATTTCAATGTGTAGATTTTGAATCATTTCAAATTTTTCATTTAATTTGTCATTTTGTTCTTGTATTTTCTTCCAAAATTCTTCTAGGGTTTTGTCTGTGTTTTCCTTGTTCTGTCTCTCAATCCTTTGAAGATACCTAAATATATTTATTTTGAATTCCTTATCAGGGAGCTCCAATGCTGCGTCTTCCTCAGGGATGTGTTTTGAGTTTGTGTCCTGGTGCCCTGTTTCTCCTGCTTTATCTTGCGTCTTTGTGTGGACTGTGATGCTCTGTTGTCTCTCAGGCATTGTGACATTTTTGTGTTTATATTTAATTGGTGGTTGTATGTTGGAGTGACTTACCCATGATTTTCGTTTTCTTAGTTTTGTTTGTTTGTAATCTACAAAATCAGGGTATTGTGCTTCTCTATTCACTAGTTGATGGTACTTATACACTCACTACCTGTTTCCTTTCCTGTTGGCAGCCTCTGGTATGTCCCTGCCGACCTTGACAAACAGAGCCTATTCTTAGGTCCCTGGGATCCACATGAGAATGCTGTCACTTTAAAATCCAAAATGGTTGCCACTTGTAAAGATTCAAAATGGCTGCACCCTCGGTCACTTTAAATATCCAAGATGGCTGTGATGTGTAAACAACCAAAATAGCTGTTCCCTCAGGACAGCAAAAAGTCAACAGCTTAGGTTGTCTCCCTCCTTCCTGTTTCCCTTCCTAGCCATAGGCCACCAGTGCAGTTGTCCCTGCAGCCATTGGTGACCAGGGTTGATCTTTAGGTCAATTCTCAGGTTCCAACACCACTTGGAAATATTCAGGCTGTTGGTCACGTCAAAGTAGCTGACAGTCTGCAGGTCTGACCATCTTTGTACTCACTGTTTTCATTCAGGTTTTTCCACCAGTTGGTGTCTAATACACTTCTGCATAGTTCCTTTCAAAATTCAGGACTCCAGGATTATCTTCTGTATTTCTGTCAATTGTTTTTTTTCTTTTCTTTGTTGAAGAGGGTCAGTGTCACTTGTCTGCCTATTCCTCCATCTTACCAGAAGTCCCTAACAATATTGTTTTTTAAGAGAGATCTTCAAATGTTCTTTTTGATGATGAATGTGATGTCATTACTCTTTAATTTGTCATTCCAGCATAGTATATCATATGATTGATTCAAAATGGATTATACCAGTCCACTTAAGCTCAACGATGTTCAGGATATTGATGTTTATGAATTCTATTTCATCTATTTTATAACTTATAATTTTCCTAGAATCATAATTAGTGCTTTTCATAGTCAGATTATTAATAGATGTTTGAAGCTGTTTCTTCTCATTTTCAGTCATGTGACATGAGCAAATGAAGGTCACAAAAGCTTTATTCCATCCACATCATTTAGGTTAACTCTCCTTTACTCAGGCAGCTCTTTTCCAGTCCTACTTTGAGTGCCTTCCGACCTGAGGGGCTTATCTTCTGGCACAGTATCAGACAGTGTTTCTCGCTTTTCGTAAGGTTTTCAGTGGCCAGTTTTTTGTTTTTTTTTTTCCCCGAAGTGGACTTGGCTATGTCCTGCTTCATAGTCTGTCTCAGTCTGAAAACTGCACTGAAACCTGTCCACCATGGGTGATGCTGCCGGTATTTGAAATACAAGTGGCATAGTTTCCAACTTCACAGCAACACACAAGTCACCACAATTCAACAAACAGAGAGATGAGTGATAGATAATTATAGTAGTGGTATTAATATACCTGTAGATAGAATCCTGTCTAAAGCCTGTGATTTTGTTGTTATGGAGTCAATTTATCATTGATGAAAAGGTTCATTTAAGTTGAAAGTCTATTTGAGACTGTTTTCAATATTTCAGACTTTAAAAGTACTTGAAAAAGTACAATTTCAGATACATTTGGTGTCATTTCATAGTTTGACCAAAGTCTCACTCTTTCATTTTTGATAGCTAGAGTGACTGTGGCATGTGGAAAACTCCTGAAAAACATAATTAAAAGAAAATCTTTTAAGAAAGGAAATAGTAGTATTTTAAATAACTGAAAGAAGGATATGTCTTCAGAAAGATTTGCCATAATTTTAACTCAAGTATACCTCTACTATCTTAGTCATTTATTTATGCTTTACTTTCATAAAGCACAGAATCATCAGATGTATTTAAGTATTTGGAAACCAGGTATTTCCAAGATAAGTGCTTATTTTTTGTCCATTAGAACAGTTTCTGAACTTTTCTTTGAACTCCCAATTCTCCAAAACTGTGAGCACTGTAAGCACTGTAAGTAATCTTTGTAACTATTTTCACTATTTGTTCATTTGGGTGAAAGAGATTAGAATTTTCTTTAGACAAACAAATCTAAATGTACTTTAACTATTTCACGTTAACATAGTTACACTTTTAAAATGTTGTTGAGAAGTGACTTGTGTACCAAGAGAAATATATTCTGATTTAAAAATCTGTGTCAAATTTAGCCTTATTTTTCTATTGTATTCTTTATTTCCTTAATCTTAGAGGTTATTTTCAGAATACTGCAGGTTTTTGCAGTTAGTCCAATAATTTAAAATGCTAAGTTAAACTACTCTATTTTATTACATACTGTGACTTTTAAGAGATAGTACCTTGCCTAAAACATACAGTATTTTTTTAAATTAGAGCAGTAAAAATTCACCTTCAAGCATATTTCACCTAGATGGATTTGCAAATTTCAAAGTCTAAGCAATTTAGCATCTAATGTTTCTTCCATCTATTCCACTAGACCGTTGGAAGTCACATAGAAATAAATCAATGTTGAGATAACCTCTCTTCTGTCTTACTTTTCATTCTTTAAATCTAGTAATTTTCCATCTCTGACTCTATGTGTAAGCATTTGCAGCTCCTGGGACATTTCAGCTGTTGACACTTCAGAAACCTCCAACTCTGTGTAGGTGTTTTGAAGTAAATTTGAAACATGGAGGTGGAAGAAAAGCCATATGTCCCTAAAAGTTTTCATTTTTTTGAGTGACAGGAGAGCTGCAAATATGAAAGGGAAGACAGAAAGTACAATGAGGAAAGCAGCTAAGAGGAGGACCAGTTGTTCAAGAAATACATAGCAAAAATAACAAACTATTGTTTTGCTAACTGAAGACTATGACAAATTAAATATGCCTATATATGCTGGTTCTTTTCCATGTATAAAAATTTATTATCCAGTGTGACTATAACACTAAATAAACTTTAATCTTAATTAATACATTAATTGATTAATTTTAAATCAGAAAATGGAGTTTGATTCTAGGAATCATGCTTTGAAAACAGTGCTTTTTTGCAGCAAGGATGATTGCAGGGATCTGGAATATAAAACATCCTGAGGAAACAGATGTAGTTTCTGGGAACAAGATGATTTAAAATAGGCTAATAGCTAATGGATTAGTAGACACTAAAATGTTTTTTTTTTTTTTTCTGAGTATGGCAAATATATAAAAATACTGTATGTAATTTGTACACATTGCACAAGTGACCAAAAAAAAAAACAACTTTTTTTCTTTTTTTTTTTTTTTAAAGAGGGATCAGGGCACAGAAGACAATAGCAGCTTCGTTTTCTATGTGTGTCTCCATGGGAGGGAGGTAGATCTGAGAATAAGAACCTTTTCACAAAAGAAATAGTCCTTATTTGATTTTCCCAAAAGCTCACAGTTTAAGCAGAAGAGTCAAAACAAAAAGTAAAATTTAAAAAAATACAATTAGGTAAATAAAACAAATCAAAAGACACTAAAATCCTATATAATTCACTTTAACTTTTTTTTTTTTTCCTTTTGTATCATCCTACCAGTTTATTATTATCATCAGAATGTGTTTTTGGACATTTACCATGAGTCTAGCACTGGAGATACAAGAAAGTATTGGGAATTTTCCTTATCTTTAGTGATTCCAGATTGTTTTGATTTTGTATTGTAGAGAAAAAAAATTGCACGTTTATTTTTATTTTCAATGGTTTTGTCAACAGGGAAATAGCTAAATCACCAATGACTAAACTATTCTAGATGGTATGAGTTCTCACCCCAAGTGTAAACTGAAACCACCTAAAAAAGTCGTTGTCTCTGCAATTTATGACCTTGTCATAATTCTTAAAACTAAATTGACTGCATTTAGCTTTCTCGTCATGAATTCTTTAAAATTATATCTTTGATTTATTTTTAATCTCTTATTAACATCAGGCCAAATGATTATAACGTTGATTTTGGTTTATTCTCCTTAGTTTTCCTTTGCCCTGTTTCAAGCATACAGCAGGTTCCAGTGTTCTCTTACTTCTGCCTTTTTCTTTTTCTTTTTGGCAATGAAAACTTTCTTCTTCTTCTGTGAAAGGCTGAACTTGTTGATGAGATTTTGCTACTCTGTGTCCTTGAGGGCAGTAAGAGGAGAGGGAGAGGGAGAGAAAGTGTTGATGCACTCCCCCTGCAAAAAATACCCTCTGCTACCTGGAATCTCTGAGAACAGGGCCCCCACATGTAACTCAGTGGCAGTGCCCAAGACTAAGGCAGAACTTCATAGGAAGTTAGGGGGAGAGGAGCCTAGGTACTCAGTTCCTAATCATGAAATTAATTCTTATGCTGAAACAGAGCACAGAAGAATGGAGCCCCTGGCCCTGAGGGGAAACCTGTGTAGATAAATGGCAAATGACTGTTTGGGTGATGCTAGGCTCCTGGGTGTTTTGGGTTTGTGTGAGACTCTAGGACCTAGGAAGGGCTTCAATCCTTCTTTAGATTTTTCTCCAGCCCAACAGAGTAAGAGCTTAACATTGAATCTGTGTTGATTCAGAGAAAATAAGAAGTATGTCACTCCTCAGATCTCTTGCATTTTGAATGTGCCTTGAGATGCATTTGTGCCTATTACATTTATATTCTTGTGAACATGGTGTAATGAAAAGATTGCTGGGCTAGAACTCAGGAGACCAAGATTGTAAGCCTAGGCTTGCAATTTTGTCTGAGTATAAGTTGGACTTAAATACCTTTATAATTATATTTTAATTGAAGTAATGGTAAACAGAGTTTGCTTAATCCAAGCCCCCAAATTTAAACATGGTTGCTTGATTAAAAGGTGTTAGTTAAAGAAAACATAAACATGATTCAAAAACTAGTCCAGATAATTCAGAGCAGGGCTGGTACCCTCTGACTTTTTGGGGTAGCAGCCTTAATGGTTTCAATTTGTGTGACTTTAATTGGGTTCCCAAATTTTGGGTGTATACAAACTGTTCTGAAATTATTTTTCTCCCTTGCACACCACAGTGCCTCTTTCCATTTCCCCTCTCCTCTCTCTTTTTTCCAAATTTGAAAGTGGTTATAAGAGTGTGGAAGGAGCTCTGGTGGCACAGTGGTTACATTATCTGACTGCTAACCAAAAGATCAGTGGTTCAAGCTTACCAACTGCTCCATGGGAGAATGATAAATTGGTCTGCTTTCATAAAGATTTATATAGCCTTGGAACCCATATGGGGCAGTTCTACTCTGTGTATAGGATCACTCTCAGTCAGAATTGACTTGATTGCAGTGGACTAGATGAATTCAGAGAGGGCAGTGGTGGATCAGTGGTAGAATCTGCCATTCTATGTCGTAGACACTCATCCGGTGCACTTCACGCACAGCCATCAGTGGAGGCTTGTTTGTTGCTGTGAGGCAGACCAGATTTCAGTGAAACTCCCAAACTAAAATAAACTAAGAAGAAAGGCCTGATACTCTATTCCCAAAGTTCAACCAGTGGTAATTCTATGAACATGAATCCCTATGGAACATGAATTTATAGAAGGTGTTCTGACCTAGGGGGGGATGGAAATGGAAAATAAATATAATTAACTAAAGGGAGCAATTTTCAGCAAATGAAAGAATCTCTAGGCTGTTGTCTTAAATTATCTTAAATTATGTCTTAAACTATAAGTTAGCATTCCATATTCTTTCTTCATACATTCATTGCTCATTGGATAACATGGAGTAAGGATGGAACCGGTTGGTGCCTAAACACTGACAAATCTGAATCAGTAGGAGAGCCTTGTGCTCCAGCTCCAGGAGGCTCAGACTTTGACCACACTCTGTTAGACCTGCTTCTATGTCTCTCCCTATGTGACCACCATGCAAATTGATAGGTAGTCTTTCAGTTTGTGTCACATATGCTAATATCCAAGAAAATGGATGGCAACCAGAAAGATGAGCTTTTACCTTTTTACCTCAATGGGTAGTTTCTGTCCTCAGAAGTTGTTAAATTGTATATGAGGCATGTTTTATTTTTCAGAATAACAAGAAGGAGAAAATGAGCTTAAGAAGAAAGGTATTTTCTCATGTATGCAATAGCCTCTGAATATGTCATAGTGCATTTCTCTTTCTCTCTTTTTCTTCTCTCTCTCTCTCATTCTCGTTCTTTTCCCACCTTCTTCTCTCCTTCCCTCTATTCCTCTTTCTTTCTCTGTGTTCTCCACTTTTAATTTACCATCAATCGCTGGACATAATTTAAGTAATAGTATATTTTCCCTCATTGTAGTGCATATTTGAGATTTTAAACCCATTGATTTCAAGTCAATTTGGAGAGAAGGAGGGAGAAAGGAGAATACTTTTTAAAACCTAGGATAGGAGGCAGGGATCATCTTTCTAATTTGAAATACTACCTTTGAGAATCAGATGGAGAAGATTATGTAATTTTTTAAGTGGATCTTCACTTTCAGGAAAGGTATTAATTGCCCTGCATGAGTGAATCCCATGCTGGAACATTCCTTTCTGCCAGCTCCCCTCCTTATTCATTCTGGAATCTGTGTCTTTTTAAGTTAATTTGTGAGGTCCAGGCTGTTTGGGAACAAATGGGAGGTTTTTAGAGAAGCATGGGATGTGAGTGATGGTGATATGAGTAACAGCAATGATGGTTGTTTCCTGATCCATAAAACAAGCAAATAATTGTTGATCCCCTGTGATGGAAGTGGTTTTTTAATTGTGTTTTCCTAAAAGAAATGTCAGGATGTGTGAAAGTGTGGCAGAACTTATTGAGTAATAAAGTGGCAACAGAGAGGGAATGAGGTCAGAACCAGTTAAAGGGCATACATTTCAGAGAACCTTCTCAGCCTTTTAGAGATTTGTAGTCCTAAAACCAATTAGAAAAAATGGTAAGCTCATGTTGTTATAACTGCGTGACATTAGCCAAAATTGTATTCTCTGAACATCCATCTTACTATTTTTAAAATGGAAGTAACTGCCTACTACATATATTTATTGTTATAGAAAATAGATAGCTACAAAATAACAAATTGAGTGAAAAGGATGACTACTTGAAAAATATATAATTGATAGCTCCTGCTACTAGTCCTGTGGCTGTGGTAGTGGTGTTTGTTAATTTGACATGTGCTTTTCAGCATTTTCTGTGTATACACTTTTTGTGAAGGAGCCTTGGTGGCACAGTGGTTAAGCACTCAGCTGCCAACCAATAGACTGAAGGTTTGAACTCACCAGTCTCTGCAGGAGAAAAGACCTGGCAATCTTAAATATTAAATAGGGAACTGTATGGAGCAGTTCTATTCTGTCATATAGGTTTTCTATAAGTCAGGATGAACTCAGCAGCACACAACAATATGCTTTATATATAAATTGGGTCACTATTGCTTTGTTTCTGGTTGTTTAATAATTATATTTCATGATTTTAGTCTTCAATTTAAAACCTCCTTTCTTTTCATAATATATTTAATTTATAAATGTCAATGTCAGCAAATAAGCTCTTTTAAAAATTTAATCATGTTTTTAATAAGAGGGGTTGCTTCTGGTATTGAGATTACAATTTTATAATAAAAATCCATTTCAGTAACAATCCTGGAGAATTTTAGGTATTGTTAGAGTTGAAGTATTCATTTAAGATTTTGAATTTTGGTACAAAAAGAATTGTACCAATAATTGTTTGTGGGTAGGAGAGTGAAATGCTGAACTAACAAGGGAAATTCCTTTTGACACATTAGATAGAAGATAGCAGATTATCATCTCTGAAAAGTCCATCATAAACTTGAATAAAATATGTGTTCATCAGAGATCTTTCTACAGCAAAAATTAGCATTTTAAAGAACAAGCATGTAAGTAGGTATTAAGGAAGTATTTTTTGAATTTAATGTTCAGTGGGGAAACATTTATGAAGCCTGCTGGAAGTAGTACCCATATAGGAATAGAAACACTCTACTTAAATACCTATAAAAAAATAATATTTTAAAATAATTTGCCTTAATAGGATAAGAAATTTCACTTGGCCTGAATAGTCAGATGTGTTGCATATGTTCTTACTAAGTCTTGTTTTTTGAATTTATATATACAATATAGAATTATTTGTTTTATTATTTTTGTATACCCTACAATGAACAAATATAGTCATATTACAGTGTTATTATTTGCTGTTTTAGTGAAAAAAAAAGCATTAAAAATATTGGTAAGGAATCCCTATAGTAAAGACATGAACTTAGACAAATTAGTTTTGGGAATAGATACGTAAAGCAAAAATAGATAATAAACCAATATCTCAAGAATATCTAATATCAGGTGCTATCCTGATATACCATTCAGTGATAATATATATGTTGTTGTTGTTAAGTGCCGTCGAGTCGTTTCCGACTCATAGCGACCCCATGCACAGCAGAACGAAACACTGCCCGATCCCGCACCAGCCCCACAATCAATGTACCAAACAGTGTTTCTTTGCTATTCATAAGGTTTTCCCTGGCCAATTCTTTCAGTATATATATACTTGGCTATATTTTATATATATGTATACTTTCAGAAGTAGCTTATTAAATTGGAAATGCAATACAACTTTAAATGGATTTAGGTACCTTTTAGCTTATATGAGAGACTGAGGCAGGATATTTTCATAGCAGCCACAAGAGCAATCAGAAAAAAAAAAGTTTTTAAACACATTTATTATACTGCTATGATCTTCTTTCATCCCATTTATTTCATTTTCCTGCTCTTGTATATACTAAGCTAGATAAATTCTTGAGCATATTCACACCTCTCTTAGGGTAGGACTGAAATCATTAAGAATGGAAAAATTCTCTTACCATCTCTAACACAATGCCTAGCATACTTCTGAGATTTCAGTCCAGAAACAAGTGAATCTCAGCTGCTAGCTTTGCTCCTTATACCCAGTGTGTCAGGTGTCAGCTGCCCTCTAATGAAGTGACAGGCTGTGCCTCTCCAGGTGCTGGGCTTATTTTCTGTGGCTTACAAATAATCCAAGAAAAATGCATCCCAACAGAGATGTCATTTGAAACATTTTGACCTAAGGGTTTTTAGATACTTTCATTGTTCCTTTAATCTAGGGATTTACAGATATTTTCTCTCTGAAGTGACAGAAGCTAAGAAGAAAAGAATGCCAACAGATATTTTTAAATTTTTATATTTTTTAAAGATTGTCATACTATTTCCTGATTTTATTTTCTAATAGTAAGTATCCTCCATTTTACTGTCTTATTCAGTGATAACATGTACTATCTTCATTCAGGGTATCCATATTTTCAATCCAAAAGCTATAGTTAATGAATAAGATTGTTATAAAAATTTGATTTAATAATATTTTATAAATCCATCTTATAAAATTGATTATATAGCTGTTGAGATCGTTGTTTTGAGTTACACTGATTTTGAGCGAGAACTTGCCACACAGCTATCCAAAATTCGATGTGGTATCATTTTAAATATCTATATGTCTTGTAGAGTCCCGATACAATGAATAAATGAAAAAAATATATTGAAATCCAATCAAGCAAGCAACCAGTGTAAGAAGTCCAAACATCTTTGAGTAAAAAGAGAAAACATATATTGTTCATAATTGATTTTAAGGCCATGAGATAAATGTCCTTTTCCCTCTTGAGTCTATAAATCATTGCTATAACAATTATGTGGAGTTCCATGATTATTGTCATAGCTTCTACCCAAATCCCATGAAAGCCCTGGTTAGAGGAGCAGGCCAAAGAAATAACAATTCACCAAGTTAACTGTTTCCCTTAAAAGGCAGTCATCTTTAAATGCTGATAAGAGATAGAATTGTTTGTTGTTGTTCCTGTTAGATGTTGAGTTGATTCCGACTCATATTGACCCCATGTGATAGAGTAGAACTACCTCGTAAGGCTTTCTTGACAGTAACGTTTACAGGAGCAGATTGCCAGGTCTTTTTCCTGTGGAGCCAGGTGCTTAACAATTGCACCATCAGGACTCTTGGAATTAAGTGTAAAAAAAAGAAAATTTAAACTTATCGCCACTAGGTCCATTCTGACTTATAGCAACCTCTATTGAGTTTCCAAGACTATCAATCTTTACAGAAGCTGACTGCCTCATCTTTCTTCTGCAGAGTGGCTGGTGAGTTCTAACAGCTGAACTTTTGGTTAGCAGCCAGATGCCTTAACCACTGCACTGCCAGAATTGCATATAAAAATACATTTTTTTAAAAGAATCAAGACCATAATATTAATATTTTTACTTTAAGGAGAAGCTGTACATATTTGGTAATTTATAGATAAAATTATAACATAATATGTCCCATTAGAGTTACCAGGAACACTGGTGGCGTAGTGCCTAAGGCATTTGATTGCTAACCAGAAGGCTGGCGGTCCAAACCCACCAGCCTCTCCTCAGAAGGAAGACTGAGATAACTCCTCAGAAACCCAAGGAGGGGTTGCTATGAGTTGTAATCAGCTCAATGTCTGTGAGTTTGGCTTTTTGGTTTTTATTAGAGTTACAGTGTGATAATTTTCATTTAAAATGTGTAATCATATATTCATTTAAATCTGAGATTTTTAGCAGAAATCCCAGTAAGTTTGTGTTTCCTATTAGAATATTTAAGATAATTTAAGTTTATGGCATTTATAAGGTTAATTTATTTGCTATATGAGAATTACAAAGTGCTTAGAAAGGTTTTCACTTGGACATTTATAACACTTGAAAAGGATTATGCATACCAATTGATAATGAGTACCATTTAAGGTTAGGCAATCTACTTCCATAGAGATACTGCCTTGGAAACCCAAGGAGGAGTTGTTATGGGTTGGATCCAATTTGTTGGCATTGAGTTTGGTTTTTCTGAGTTGATAGGAGAATCCAGCCTGTCTTTAAGCCAAAGTCTAAAGAGAATTGCAATAAGGTAAAACAATGCCACTTTTCTAACTACACTTTTTTTTTTTGCTTTGAAAAGCATAACTATTTTTCATAAAAATATATGAGATTACTATATAATGGGTTTATTATTTTTAATTTAAATGAATTTAAATAAATCTTTTGTAATTTCTAGTTTTATTTCTAATGCAATAAATATCTGTAAATATAATTTACAGAAAGAGAAACTCTGTGAGAGTCCTCAATATTTAAAAGTGTAGAAGGATAATGAAGCCTAAAAATTTGAGACCTACTACTATCAGTTGATAGCTGAAATTACCAGACTTATAAAATGGTATAGCTTTGGGGGCATAGTGTCTAAGACATTTGACTGCTAACCAGAAGGCTAGTGGTTCAAATCCACCAGCCACTTCTTGGAAGGAAGACTGGGCAATCTACTTCTGTAGAGATGTTATTGTTGTTGTTGTTGTTGTTATGTGCCATCAAGTTGGCCCCGACTCATAGTGACCCCTCCTTGGGTTTCTGAGGCGGTATCACTATGGAAGAAGATTGCCCAACCTTCCTTCTGAGGAGTGGCTGGTGAGTTTGAACCTCCAGCCTTCTGGTTAACACTCAAGTGCCCTAGGCATTATGCAACCAAAGCCTTGGAAACCCAACGCGGGATCTCTATAAGTTGAATTGACTCAATGGCAGTGATTAGTAGTAGTAAAAATTTAAAAACCAAAGGATACTGTGGTTTTGATTTTTAACTTTAATGAATTGAAAATTAACCTTTAACCCAAAATAAGCATTGAAGAGGTCTCCTCTGTATCATAAAAGCCCTTAAGGACATCAAGTATATCACTAGATGGAATAGCATCCAAGATGTAAGCACCCTTACTGCAATCCTGTTACATACTCTGTGCTGGGAGGGAAAGGAGCCCTGTTGGTGCAGTAGTTAAGTGTTTTGCTGCTAAGATGGGTGGTCCAAATCCACCCAGCGGCTCTGCAGGAGAAAAGACCTGGAGATCTGCTCCCGTAAACATTGCAGTGTAGAAATTGCTGTGGGGCATTTCTACTCTTTTACATGTGATTGCTATGAGTCAAAATTGATTTGATGATTTCAACAACAAGCTAGAAGGGACACTGGACTCCCAGTTTCACAGATGTGGCCTCTCTTCTCTCTTGCTGCTGAGATTTCAATTAGTTCAAAATATATGATTTATTAAAACAGCAAAAAAAAAAAAAAAAAAAAAAACCTCCCCATAAAAGAAATAGTTCAAGTTCATCTGTTGTGAGTAAACCTGACAGACTAAATCCTCTTTCCATGAGACAAATAAATTATGTAATCACTATGTGCCTAAACTCTCATCTATAATAGAAGAGCAATAATAGCTTAATAACAGTACTTACCTCACAAGATTATTGTGAGAATTCAGTGAGTAAGGGGCATAGATAATGCCTGGAACATATAATTGCATAAGAGGTATTAGAATTTTTTTGTGTTTTAAAAAATACATATTTCTCAAAATGTATTTAATGTGTGTGTGTAGGCATCTCATTGAAACAGTTGCTTAGTAGGTTGAAGACTGCCTATATTCCTTGTTTTTATGGCTCGGGGGAATATACTGGAGCTCTCCTGGCACTGTGATTATAGCATTGGGCTGCTAAGCATAAAGTCAATGGTTCAAAGCCACCAGCTGCTCCATGGGAGAAAGATGAGGCAGTCTGCTTCCTTGTTTACATCCTTGGAAACACAATGAGGCAGTTCTGCTCTGTCCTAGAGGGTGGATATGAGTCAGAATCAACTCAATGGCAGTGGATTTGTTTGGGGAATGAAAAACAAAACCAAATCCACTGCTATGGAATCAGATCAAACTCATAGACACTCCTCCTTGGGTTTCTGAGGCAGTATAACTACGGAAGTAGATTGCCCAACCTTACTTCTGAGAAGTGGCTGGTGTGTTTGAACCACCAGCCTTCTGGTTAGCAGTGAAATGCCTTAGGCACTATGCCACCAGAGCTCCTGTTTGGGGAATATACAGTGCATATTAGAATGAAACTAATGATAGGGTCAGTTCTTCAATATTTTAGAATTTTTACAAATAAAAAATTTCTGACTCAGTTTTTGCCTTGTCATAGAAATTTTTTCTTTTCCATTTAAATAATTTATCTCTCTGGATTGTCATAAATGTATGAAAAAGCAAACAGGAACAGCTTAATTTAAATTCACCATTCAGTTACACATATATATGAGTGTGTGTACCCAAAATTTATTTTGCAATTTGTTACTTGACCTCAACAATACCCAGAACTTGACATATACCCCTTTAAGAAATTAAATGCATTTTAATTTTTTTTTTTGTAATCAAGTCTTGTTTGTAATGTTTTAAAACTATAGTGCTTGCATTTTGTTTCTATTCACTTAATACTAATAATAGTAAAAATATTGTATCCTACATTCAGGTTTCTGTTTTAAGATTGTGATATTAAGTAAGTATATATTCTTTAGTTTGCATTCAGCATTAAGTAAAATTTTAATGGTTAACTATCCACTGCTTACCAGGAGCTTATGCATTATAAAATGAAAAATTTGCTGGAATCGATGCCCAAGTATTTACACTTGATGAAAGTTGCTTTTATACTTTCTGAGGTTCAAAGTACCCTTATATTATAGGCCCCACCCATATCATTAGAAATATAATAAATTATACCCACATCCCATACTAAATGTAATTTTGATATAATAAAATGTGAAAGTCTATTTGTAATTGTATCTAGAAATGATTTAGTTGGAAATGAATCAAATTCATGGGCTGAGATTTCTTGACATGTATCATGATATAATTAGGATATAACCCAAGTGTTCTGCAGTCTGATACCTTGTGCACTCATTATATATGCTTCCTCTGCTGTTCAAAGGTCACTTTTACATACGTTCTCCACATGCTTATTGTCTGTGGTTTTTAATAAGTTAGAGTTTCTGGAAGCATAGCTGTTCTGGACAAATTTTTGTCTGCAAGAATGTTTCCTCCTATGTAGACTTCTATTTTAATTGTGGCCAAAAATAAGCAACATGAATAATTTTACATGTGAGAAAGTGTCCTAACAACACTTGCCAAAACCACAGAACAGTTAACCTTTGACAGTTCTGTATTTTAGTGCATCAGTAAATTATTTGGTATACTGGAGCACCCCCTTGCAAATGGAGCAGAATGACAGTTGTACCACTAAACCGGCAGCAGCACACGCACATATGCACACACACTCACACACACAGGAACATTAACCAGAGTTAGCATTTATGCATTCTTTTATTTAATTCTGGAGAAAACGTGGCAATTTCCAGCCAAATAAAGGCTTCACTAGGAAGCTGTTAGACATAATGTTTGTTCAAGTAAGAATTTAACTTCACAAACAAATTAGACATGTATGTGTGTGTGTGTGTGTGTGTGTATGGGGAGCTCTGGTGGCATAGTGCCTAAGGTACTTGACTGCTAACCAGAAGGCTGGTGGTTCAAACTCACCAGCCACTCCTCAGAAGGAAGATTGGGCAATCTAATTCCATGGTGACACCACCTCGGAAACCCAAGGAGGGGTAGCTATGAGTCGGATTTGACTCGATGGCAGTGCTTTTGGTTTGGTTTTGGTGTGTATGTATATATATGCGTGTGTGTGTGCATGTGTGTGTGTGCATTTTGTTGTTGTTGTTGTTATGTGCTGTAGAGTAAAACCTGACTAATAGCGACCACTCCTTGAGTTCTTGAGGCAGTATCACTATGGCAGTAGATTGCCCAACCTTCCTTCCGAGTGGCTGGTAGATTTGAACCACCAGCCTTCTCGTTAGCAGTCAAATGCCTTAGGCACTACACTACCAGAGCTCCTAAGTATGTTTGTGTGAATGTGTGTGTACATACATATATATGTTGTTATGTGCTGTTGAGTCAGACCCGACTCATAGAGACCCCTCCTTGGGTTGCCGAGGCAGTATCACTATGAAAGTAGATTGCCCAATCTTCCTTCTGAGTGGCTGGTAGATTTGAACCATCAGCCTTTTGGTTAGCAGTCAAATGCCTTAGGCACTGTGCTACCAGAGCTCCTATCTATACACACATACAAACATGTACATACATAACCACACACACACACACTTAATAAATTCAGTCTAAAGTCAATTTTCCTGCAGAACCCACATTTTTTATTTGCCATTTGTGTAAATTGCAAGATACTCAAAATCTTATAAATGGAACATACAGCTTATTGACTAGGGTTTTATTCAGCTTGATTAAGGTATAATTGACACACTATAGATTTCACAAAATTAAAATATATATAATTTGAAGGGTTTTAACTTCTGAAACCATCAGCCCAAACATGGTAATCAACATATCTATCATTTGTAATTCCTTTGTAATCCTTAGTAGTAACCTTCTGTCATCCACCCCCTAGCAACTATTGATAGGCTTTCTTTCAGTATATATTAGTTTGTATTTTCTAGAGCTGTATATAAATGTAATCATACAATATGTACTCTATTTTTTATTTTTTTTTTTTGATCTGGCTTCTTTCATTCAGCGTAGTTATTTTGAGATTTATTCATATTTTTGTCGTGCATCAATAGTTTATCCTCGTGACAGACATTTATTTGGCTTGCTGACACTGTTGGACTATTAAAATAAAGCTTCTATGAACATTCATGTACATATCTTTCTGTGGATAAATATTTTAATTGTTCTTGGGTAAATACCAATGGATAGAAAATCTAGTTCATGTGGTAGGTTTATGTTTAAATGTTAGGAATCTGCTAAACTCTTTTAAAATTGTTGTAGCATTTTACATTCTTAGCAGCAGTTTATATGTTCCAGGTGCTCTACCTTTATAACAATATTTGGTATGGTCAGTATTTTTAATTATGTCATTATAGCGAATATGTATGGAGGCAGTGGTGGTTCAGTAGTAGATATCTCACCTTCCATGCAGAAAACCAAGGTTTGTTTCTCAGCCAATGTACCTTATGTGGAGCAATCATTATTTGTCTGCCAGGGGAGGCTTGCAAGTTGATCTGTTGTTGAACAGATTTCAGTGGAGCTTCCAGTCTAAGATGAGCTAGAAAGAAAGGCTTAGTGATCTACTTCTGGAAATCAGCAAGAAAACCCTGTAGATTACAACAATCCAGTCTGCAACCCATTAAGGGATGACACTGGACCAGACATACAGGGCTTTTTTCTGTTGTGCATGGGATAGTCATGAGTCAGAGCTGACTCCATGACAGCTAACCACCACAACAGGGCATATATAATGGTATTCATTGTTGTTATTATTTGCCTTTTACTAATGACTAATGATGTTGAACATTTATTCATATGTGTATTTACCATTAGTATATCATCTTTAAGGAACTCTGGTGGCATAATGGGTAAGGCACTTGGCTGCTAATCAGAAGGTCAGCAATGCAAACCCACCAGCTGCTCCATGGGAGGAAGATGAGACAATCTACTTCCATAAAGATTTACAGCCTTGATAACCTAATGGGGGTTTCCCTGAGTTGTAATTGACTCAATGGCACTGAATTTGTTTGTTTGTTTGTTTGTTGTATCTTCTTTATTTAAATCTCTGTTTAACATTTGTCCATGATTTTTGTTGGGTTGTTTGTCTTCTCATTATTGATTTGTAAGAGTCTTTTTTTATATTTTAAGTGTAAGTCCTGCATATAGTGAGGAAAAACGCTATAAGCTGAAACTTACAGCTAGAGTGCTGCTGTTTAAATCCTGTTTATCCATGAAGTTCGTAAAAATTATCCTTTAAAATTGAGCTTAAAAGATGATCCAAAATGTGAATTAATTCTAGTTTTGGAGTCTTTGTTATCTAGTGCTTTTATAACAGAATTAGCACAAGTAATGGGTTGCCTTAATAAACAGAAATTTATTATTATTATTTCCTCACAATTTATGATGCAAGAAGTCCAATTTCAGAGTGCCATGGAGGGGCTTTGGGGGAAGTTTCTTGTCTCTTCAGCTGCTATTACTTGGCTACTTGGTGATCTTCATGTGACATGGTGTCTATTTTCCCCATTTCTGCTCATTCAATTATTTATCTAAACAATAAATTATTTTTTATATCTTAAAAGAAATTGACTTGAAAATACTCTACACTAATAATATCTCATTGACATAACAAAGAAAACCCATTCTCAATTGGGATTATTATCACAGGCATCAAAAAAAAAACCTCACTGCCATTGAGTCAATCCCAACTCATAGTGACCCCTCCTTGGGTTTCCAAGGCAATATATCTATGGAAGTAGATTGCCCAGTCTTCCTTCCAAGGAGTGGCTGGTGGGTTTGAACTGCCAGCCTTCTGGTTAGCAGTCAAATGCCTTAGGCACTATGTTAGGACTTACAACACATTTTTGGGGACCCCATCAGACCATAAAAATGTCCTTGCTCCAAGAACTGCAATTATTTCCACCTCAAATTTTAATGTATGTGTCTTATAGTCACAACATTTTTAATTTTTTAAATACTATGTTTTAATGGTATATTTTAAATGGTCATGTTTCTTTGTTGTTTGATAAATATGTAATGGTTATAAAATTCTCTTTTATGATGTTCCTGATCTGTAATACATTTATAAAACCTTATAGCATTTTATTGATACAATAATGTTGTTGTTAGGTGTCATCAAGTGGTCTCCAACTCATAAAGACCTTATGTACAAGAGAACAAAACACTACCTAGTCCTGTTGTTGTTGTTGTTGTTATGTGCCATCCAGTCGGACCTCACTCAGAGCGACCCCTCCTTGGGTTTCTGAGGCAGTATCACTAAAGAATTAGATTGCCCCATCTTCCTTCCGAGGAGTGACTGGTGGTTTTGAACCCCCAGCCTTCTGGTTAGCAGTCAAGTGCCTTAGGCACTATGCTACCTCAAAATCCTTGGTAGCTTTGCTATGCTTGATCCCATCGTTGCAGCCACTGTGTCAATCCATCTTAGTAAGGATCTTCCCCTTTTTTGTTGACCCTCCACTTTACCAAACATGATATCCTTCTCCAGAGAATGGTCCCTTCTGACAACAAAACCAAAGTAGGTTAGACAGAGTCTGGCCATTCTCACTTCCAAGCAGCATTCATGCTGCACTTCTTCCAGAACAGATTTGTTTTTTCTACTGGCAGTCCATGGAACCTTCAGAATTTTTCGCCAACACCACAATTCAAATGCATCAACTCTTCTTTGATCTTCTTTATTCATTATCCAACTTTCACATGCATGTGATACAAAAATACCTATAAGTAAATAACACTTTTATCTTTTAGGCACTCTACTAAGATCTTTACATGAATTAAAGAAGTTGATCCTCAGAAAAACATGTGCCCTGTTGCTATTCCATTTATAGATGAGAACAGCTGAGGTACATAAAGGAAAGAAAGTTCAAGGTCAAAAGTGCATAAGTAACAGAATAAAGACTCACACTAATCTGTCTGGCTCCTGCATCCACTGTTTCAGTGCTTCTGCTAAAGGCTCCTAAGTTTTCTTTATAAAAGTGTTCTGAACAATAATAATTTATTAGCAAATTAAATATCATGTCTTGTTTTTGCCTCCAATTTACCTTTGTGAAAGTAAAATAAATTTAAGTTGTAACTATCTTTACTTTTCTAAGCAATAAAATTACCAATATATATGTGACAAGAGGAGAGAAAGTTGAATTTACTGAAAAAAATCTGTGAATTAGAAATTAAGTTCCTATTCATTATGTTTTTTAAATGTGATCCATTCTGATATCCTCATTTTTAGAACATGAGTTTCAAGAGCACAATATGATATGAACAGATAATCCATTAAGCACTATTCAAATCCAAAGTGTTTCAAGTTACATTTTTTGCTCCTAAGCCTAGTGCCTAAGACACTTGACTGCTAACCAGAAGGCTGGCAGTTCAAACCCACCTGCCACTCCTCAGAAGGAAGATGGGGCAATCTACTTCCATAGTGATACTGCCTCAGAAACCCAAGGAAGGGTCACTATGAGTCAGGTCCAACTCAATGGCACATAACAACAACAACAACAACAAGAACTTTAAGAGGGATCATTCCTGGACAAAGATATTTCTACGAGAGGCTAGTAGATCTATAGACAAAATTCTATAACATGGAAAATTCAGATGAATCCACTTTACACTTATTTTCCGTAGGTTAAAATTAGGAAGCTCATGATAATGACATTGATGAAAAATAAGGTAAAGGGAATTTTTTAAATAGATTTTAATAATCCTTAGTATGGCTTACAAAGTTCTAATTTCTAAGTGAATTCATACTCAGAGACTCATTGATAAAGCTTCTTAACCACAGGATCACAGAGCTAGGATTACGCTTGTGGCTCCCTGCCTCCACCATCTCCTCATAAACTTGGCAAGACATTTCTCTTTCTACTTGAAGACATTCAAGGATGGAAACACTATGCCCTTATTTGCATCATATATTTCAATATTTCATCATCTTAAAGGACAACCACAATGTCTGCTGCTTCAACCTGCACAGAAGACATGAGCCCGATGTTTAAATTTTATTTTAGTTTTGTCATACTACGTAATACCACATACAGTTGAACTGCCAGCTGTTGCTTAATTTTATTAAGTAGTTTTATTAATTAATTTATAGCTGCAGTGTACCTTTTTCTTTCTGAACAGCCACTTCTATAAACTAAGGATATCAACACTTTCTAAGTTCTGCAAAGTCCTCTTTATGATTTAAAACTTTTCCTTAAATCAGAAAATATTTTTTTTTCCCGTTCAGTAAATTGCATGTGCTCCTCTTCAGACAGATAAGAAAAAGCAATCAAACCCACAGATAAACAGAAACAGGCCCTATTCCTCACTGCCTGCCAGCCTCCTTCTTCATTAAGCACTGAGAAATGTGTGGTTGGACAGGATATATCTTTCCAGAACTTTCAGAAGCAGTTTCATTTCTAATTTTTTTCTTTTCCCCTATTTATTTTTCTATTCCCCACAGTGCCTGTAACTGTTGAGTCAAGTTAACTCACAGTGACCCCGTGCGTGTCAGAGTAGAACTGTACTGCACAGAGTATTCAGTGGCTAGATCCAGGCCTTTGTTCTGAGATGTCTCTGACTGGATTTGAACCTTCAATTTTACATTTAGTAGCTAAGCTTGTTCATATGGAAGAATGTTGACCACTGTCTCACACTTATACCTCTGGACCCACTGTAGAGCCTACTCGTAGCAGCATGTTTCCTTGTGAAGTAAAGTGGGATCTACTCACCAAGCAACAATGTGGGAATAGTGTGTAGTGAAGAGTCCCTGCTGTGGAGTTTGACAGCCTAGATTCAAATGTTGGCACTGCCACTTAGTAACTGTGCTCCTTAACCTTTCTATAGCTCAGTATTCTCATCTGTTTTATAGGGATGATAATATTAGTGCACTCACCATAAACATCACTAGGAATGTATCAGGTACTTCATGAATTTCTGAGTGGGAAAGAATAATGGTATTGCACTAATAATACAAATATCTCCATTACTGTAGTGCCCAATATGGGATATAATTGATAATACCCTTTTGCTCCATGACTTGGCCCCAAAATGAGGACATAAGAAAATGTTTGTAATGTATGCTGTTTGCTCTTTTGGCTTAAACTCAGGATGAACAGGATGTTCCTGCAAGCTATATTATAAAGTAGATAGGTGTGAATTGGGGTGCCCTCTGATCATCTTCCATTTGACTCTTCCACCACTCCTTGGAGAATCTAAGCAGGACTGATGTGATATTTCATGAAGCCTAGGATTTTGCTAAGCCTAGGATTTTGCTAAGCCAAGGCCAAACTGTACTCACAGTGTACAAGCTAAGGCTAACTGTTAGATCGTTCTTAAGGCTATTCTGCCATGCTATAGATTATTTCCAAGGAGCAAATAATGACTTGGAGCAGAACAAGAAATTTCAAAGCAACAGAGTATTGTGTGTATGTTTGTGTGTGTTTTAATAAAATTAAGACATTCTTTATTCCATTAAAATATAAGATTTGTAATTGTATTTAAAAAAAAAAAAAAAAAACAGGATCACACAGCTTGAAAAGTCTCTCAATCTCAAGTACTGAAAACTAAAGCATATTTCATGTTAAGCTGCCTACCTCCAATGAACAGTTATCATTGAGTCTATGAGTCCAACTCATGGTGACCCCATAAGGTTTTCAATGGCTGATTTTTCAACCTCATATCACAGGTCTCAAAATGAATAATGTTAGATGGTGAAAGGTCTGTAGATACAAGGAAAATGAGAACAAAAGGACCATAGGTTCAGTGCTTCTGGAACATCAAAGCAAACAGGTGTGTGTCTGTGTCTGCCTCTGTCTGTCTCTCTGTTAATATTTACTCCTGTGTGCTTCTTACTTCCTATTTCTCTGTCTCATTCTGTCTCCCTCTCTTCTTCTCCGTCTACTTGCTCATGCCTCTATCTCTTTCATACACATTTGCCACATTCACATATACATATTCATTCCACCTTAATGCCTGTAATCATTAATCAGGAATGAATAGTGATGACAGAAGCAATCGAGAATGATAGAATATCACGTTTAAGAGAAAAAAAGAGTAGGGCAGTTCAAATATCTCTCTATCTAGCCTATGCTTTCTTAAAGCTTAAGGTTTTTTTTTTGTGGGGCTATCAGAGAATCTGTCTACCTTTTGAAGAAATATAAAAGCTAGCAAAATGAGTACTTATTTTCAATCACATTGATCCCTTAGGAGTAAACAGATCATAACATCAACTGGAGAGTATTATTAGAATGACCACTCAAAAGGAAATAAGAGGACAGAGGAGGAAAAAGGGAGCAAGAAAGGGGGCAGAGGGAAGGAAGGGAAATGGGAAGGGACAGGGAGAGAGGGAAGGGAAGGGCTTTGCCAGCTTTCACAAGGGAGCCAGAGGAATGAACAGCTCAGCCTCCTCTCCTTCCTCCCTCTTCCAGGTGGTCAAACACAGCTGGTAATCAGAGAGCAAGGGAACCTCCTGAAGTGCAGAAGGCCAGCTCCTCTCCAGAGGCCCAGAGCAGTGAAGAGGGGAGGAGAGGGTATCTGGAAATGGAAGATCTCCAAACCCTTCTTTTCATGAGTGGGTATTCTCCCTATTCTCTTAATGGTTAGATTTATTAACAGGGGAGATTGAGACAACATTAAAGGAAAGAATTTGATGTATTGTGACCTGATTAATTTTCCTCATTAAAATTATAAAATTTTTCATAAAGCAGAATGTATTGAATTTAAAAGATAATCTATAATTACCAGATTGTGTTCTTCCTATTTTTTTATGTTTAAATATATATTTTTTTACAAAGTAAGCATGATTTACTTGAGTCCCACATGAAAAAGAAAAGCAATTATCATTCATTTGTAATGTCTCATATGTTATTATTATTATTATTGTTTTGGAAAATTTAGCTTTTTAAAATCAAAATCCAGTGGACGTTTATAAGGGAGGGCACATATACCTCCCTGCTCTCAGGAGCACAAGACGGTGGTGGTGGTGGGGCTTCTCCCCTGAGCCAACCTTGTGGCGCCCAGTAGAGAAATGACACTTCCTTCTATTGGAAGAACTCTCTGCTCTTCTAACATTGAGACTATAAGGATGTTGCAGATTCTCCTGTTTTGGAAAGACCAAGTTGTAGCTTTGTTCATTAGAATGCATCTATCATTTAACTGTAAACACAGGCCAAACAATATACAACTTCAATAGATGATTTCATAATTTTAATCTAGTATTCAAAGATTAACTGAAGAGACTCAAAATGTCTGAGTGGGAAAGAATAATGGTACTGCACTAATAATACAAATATCTCCATTACTGTAGTACCCAATATGCAATATAATTGATAATACTCTTTTGCTCCATGATTTGGCCCCAAAATGAGGACAGTCCTAAGACCAGAAGCAATACATGTTTTTCATTGAACTCTGATAAGGCAAGATACTTTCTATCATGCCAGTCTCTCGCTTTAAGACTGAAATGTTGGACTCCATGTACAACTTTTGAGAATGAAATCTAAATCACTGACCCTTCCTTCTGTTTAGTTATCTTCCTCTACAATATACAACCTAATTAATACATCCACATTAATATGTTTTTGTCTTTTTTATTTTTTTCCTTTGAAAAACAATATCATAAGTATGTCATTACAAAAAAGCAACCAAAGCTCATTATGAACAGTTTGGAAAGTAAGTGAAGGTGTTCAAAAGAAATAAAAGCAAATCATTATTCTGTCCCCCAATGATAACCACTAATATTTTAATCTCTTAGTTGAACTATATGAAATTAATGATACCTGATTGTTTTGACTTGCACAAACATGCAAATCATGCTGATAAACCTGGAATTTTCTCTCTTTTAAGAACACTGTGTGTGTATTTATGTTTCTAAGATTATTGTACTCACAACTTTTTAAATAGCTCTTTTCTTTCATTTATCATAATATAAAAGATTGTTTGCCATGATCTCTTAATTAAAGATGTAATTTTTAATTTAAGGATTCTCTTAAGGCTGTCCTTGCTATGTGTTATTGCTATATACATCTGGGAAGTCCTGGACTCCCAGCAGGCTGCTCTCAACTGTATGTGTGAATCATTTACCAAACAAGGGTGATTCTTTAAGCTAGCAGATAAAAATCTCTACTAACTCGGGACATTCTCCCATTTTGTGAAAGATATTTAACAAGAAAAATTTCAAGGAAACTGATTAAGTATGTTGTTTACATGATCAACAGTATTCTGTTTTCTCAGAACTACTCTATGATAAGGAATTGCCAAAATAATAATTCATCATATCAAAACTGACCTTTCTGAATATTTAAAGAGGCTGAAATTTTAGCTAAATGCAGTTTCAGAACCTCATTAGGTTTTCAAGAGTGTATCTAAGAATGTCATAGTGTATTTCAAAGTGAAAATCAAAGCAAACTAAACTCACTGCCATCAAGTCGATTCTGACTCTAAGCAATCCACTTTGGGTTTCTGAGGCAGTAAATCTTTATGGAAGTAGATTGCCCAGTCTTCCTTCTGCAGAGTGACTGGTGAGTTTGAACCACCAACATTCTGCTTAGCAGTCAAATGCCTTAGGCACTGTGTCACCAGAGCCCCTTATTTCAAAATGAGGTATTTGAAAATACAAAATTCTAAATGATGTTATCAAATCGTTTTTATATCCCAGTTTGATAAACATTATAAGGTTTTTTTGTGCATCATACCATGCAGTATTTTCTTTTTGAAGAGGTAAATTAGTTTTTCATGATACTATATAATCTATGAATTTTAGGACTTTTCTGGACTCAAACAAATTCATTTTCAAGCTAGGTTAGACTCTGAAATAACTTTTTCTTCTGCACTTAAGTGAAGAATCCCAAACTGTTTGTGAAATGCAATGCAGTATTTACCTTAGATCCCCTAAGAAAACTTCACCTGATCAAACAAGTTTGGGAAACACAGGCTGTCAAGTCTTGAAGAAATTTACAATGCACATCTCGGTTTTAAAATTTCTAAATAATCCATAACACTGTCAAATAATCCTGTTGTAAAGACAGTGGTATGACAATATTTAACCCAGTATATCCCAATTTTCTTTAAGCATCAAAGCCTCTTCTCTCCCCTTTTTTAATACTGTAGACTGTAGACCTCCTGGGACATGAGGTATATAGTCTAGGAAACGTTGTAAACACTCACATAGTGTTTTGTAATTACTTGAGTTTTCCTACTCTAAACACTATTGTCTTGGTCACTTAACTGAGTCCAGATAGTCCAAGTGGCTCTACAATACCAGAAAGACTGAATTTCTGTAACGATGATAAAGTATTGTATTGAAAAATTTTTAAGTTACTATTTGATATTAAAGTATGTGTAATTTTTATATGCATAATTATAGACAACAGTAATTGACTTTGAGTTCTGATATTAATTTCCATTTCTTTCCTCACAAACACAGACACCATTGGTGACAATCTATAGACAAGATGTCTACCTTAATCATCTGCTTAGGGTACCTGTCTAGTTTGTATTGAATAGCTTGCCACCATCTCTTTTATGCCTCCCACTACTGCTGTTTCATGGTCATATTCCTAAGTATCCTTGCTTGTATCTTATAGTACCATTTATAAATCATCTCAGTCTCTGCCTGCAGTTTTTATCTGTCTGTCTATCTACCTGTCTGTCTATCTATCTATCTATCTATCTATCTATCTATCTATCTATATATCTATCTATTTTATTCCTAAGGAGTTCAGCTTTGCTGCAGTACATTCTGCTAAGTGCTCACAATAAAGAATTTTCCAGGCTTAGCTTCTTTGTTTGGTCTGGTCCACACTGTACGTCTACTATGCAGCAATGTGAACTTAAGGTTCTTTTGGGGAGCACAGTCCTTACCATGATCATGTGACACATAAATAAATGGGAATAACTTCTAATCACAAGGGTGTGGTACACCACAGGAAGACAGTACAGGTATGGGGAGAAAAGTAGCTTGCAGCATGCCATGGAGCCCATCTGATGTGGAGAAGAACTTGAGCTCCATCTCATAGGTGATTTTTTAACTACCTTTTTTCATTTCAGCCAACCAACAAGTTGCTGTTGAACCAATTGTGACTCTCTGAACCTCCATGCATGTCATTGTAAAACTGTGCCACATAGGGTTTTCAATGGCTAATATTTCAGAAGTAGCTCTCTAGGCTTTTCTTCCTTTGGGTAGACTCAAACCTCCAGCTGTTCAGTAAACAGCCCAGCATGTTAACTGTTGCACCACCCAGGGACTCCACCTTTTCATTAGAACGTGCTGCTGCATGCCCACTGAAAGCGAAATTCTTGGAAAGCAAAAATCCTAGATGGGGGGGACAAAAATCACATCTTCCCATCACTTAAAAGACAACCATGCCAACATTTAGATGTAGTATTTTCTTTCTCTTTTAAAAGGAAAAGTTTTATTATTCCTGAGGTAATTTGATGGTTATAACTTCAGACTGTCAGTGAGAAAACCAAGACACAGAATCAGATGGAGACTAAAAGTACAGACAGCTATTGCTGACAATTCAGCATGGAAATTTCCTCATTTAGTGGTGAAATAGTTAAACATTCAACTGACAAATGACAATTCAAACCTACCAGCAGTTTTTGGAAGAAAGGATCCTGCCATTTGCTCAGGATAAGATTACAGCCTAGGAAATTTTGTGGGGCAGTTCTACTCTGTCCTATACAGCTGCTTTGAGTTGGAATTGACTCAACGGCACACAAAAATATAAACAACAGTATAATGAAGAATTTAAAAGAAGGAAGAAGAAATATATTCTCCAAAAAAGGAAATCCTAGGTAGAGAGTAAAATCTACCCTCATTATTTATTTATTATTATTATTAATATGCCTAAGATGTACAGTGAGCCAACAGCATTATTCATTCTTTATCTTCTAAATAATTCCAAAGTGTAGTTAATAAGAACAGCTGTTTAATTACAATGGAAAGAAATTAGGTGACAAAATTCACTAGTGATCCTTCAAGACATTTTTCTGATTCCTTACTAAAGCATGCAAAAGAAAATCTTTTTGAGAATTTAAACTCGAGCTACATTTGTTGTCTTCAAAATTAATTCCTTGAATGCTTCAACCCTTGAAAACACTAATATTTGCTCAGACTTGGATTGACTAAAAATAAGAAATATTCCTTCCTAGCTTTTATGTTCATATGATGATTTAACTTTAGTTTTATGTGCCTGTGAGAGACAGAGGGGTAAGGGAGAGAGGGAGAGGCAGAGAGAGGAAGTGTGTGTGTATGTGTGTGAGAGAAAGAGAGAGAGAGAAAGAGAGACAAAAGAGACTGAGATTTAAGGACTATAATTATAACCCACCTGAATTGAAACCACTGAAAGGTTATATGAAAAAAAGGGTGATTAACATTCCCGAGCTTCCAATCTGAGCTGTCTCTGGCTGAAGAGTAACATTTTAAAGATATAATATTGTTTATAAAAATAAGGAACTCCAAGACAAGACCTTTTCCTTTGTACAGATTTATTTATTTATTTAATGAACTTTTAAAGATTACAGGAAACCATTTGGTAGATTAGGCATTTTTTAAATTATGGTTTTATGGGAAAAATAATAACATTGACTTTTAGACCAGAATGTGTTTTTTCATGTAGAGCCACTTACTGATTGAAATATTTAGTCATTTTTACTCATTCGAAAGGCTTTAAAACCCTTTCTTTGGATAGTGTTTACTGATTTTTTTTCTAAAATATATTTTTTTAAATGACTGTCCAAAGTCTTATGCCAAAACATGGAAACATTGGCCTAAGATTGTTTCCAGTCTTCACACAGCACAAGACTATCTCTGAGGCCCAACAAATTATATAAAGATCTACTGCTGAGAAGAGGAATTTATGGTTAAAAAAAAAATGAAAGAAAGCAAGAAAGTGATAGCATCCAATTATAGCAAAGAAAGTGAGGAATAAAATATTGCTAATACCTTTTTAAGAAGTAATTTGGCTATAGCTACTAAAAATAAAAAAATGAATGCTTTTTGACTCATACATCATAGTTTTAGGAAGATGTAACTATAGAAATGAATGTACATATACACAGGATTATTTTTGCTATGTTGTTTATAATAGGAAAAAAAATTCAATCCTAATCTCATAAGTAGTAAAAAGATTGAATAATTTACAGAACTTTAGTGAGTACCAACCGGGGTCTTAAAGTCTTGTGAGTGGCCATCTAAGATGCAACTATAGGTCTCTCCCTGTACAGAGTAAACAAAAGTGAAGAAAATCCAAGATGCATGGAAATAGTCTAGAGGAATAATGGACCACACAAACCTCAGGCTTCACGACCTTGAGACCAGAACAAGATGGTGCACAGTTACCACTATCAGTATCACATTATGAGATCCTGGATAGATTGGAAGAAAAATGTGGAAAACTCAAAAATAAGAATAAGAAGAAGACTAGGCTAACCAGTCAGATAGAAGCTGGTGCAGGCCAGAGACTGTGCCCCTTAATCACCCTTCAAACTGGGAACTAAACTCACTCCCATGCCCCAACTTTCAGTCAAACAATAGACAGATCTATAAGGTGAAAAATAACATTCGGGAGGTCCACAATACTAGGAATAATCAACCATTTGAGATCAAAAGGGCAGCATTTGCCCAAGGACAAAATTCAGAAGTCTGGAAGAGACAGAAAAAGAGGAGAAATAGAAATGTAAAACACAGGGACAAAGTGGGATGGGTGATGTTTCCTTGTGAGAATTGCAATAAATGGCATAAAATAGAATGTATATGAATGGTTGAATGGAAAATTAATTGGCTCTGTAAACCTTTACCCAAATCACAATAAAAAGTTAAATAAATCAATGAGTAAAAAGAGAGTCAAAAAGGGGGTAAAAAAAAAAAAAAAAAGCTTGATGCCAAAACAACTGGTTAAACCTCAATCAGAATTTTTGTTTCTTAACTGGAACTGTAAAAATACTGGTTAATTGCTTTTTAAGTATATTTTTTTAATTTATAAAAAAATTAAAATGTAAAAGAACACAAAGTTATGTGTAATTACAGAGGCAATCAACAAGCATTAATATTGTTGAAATTCCTTTTAGTCACTCTTATATGTATGCAATATAAAACTACAAAGTTCCAATACCACTCTTAATACTGTTTTGTACATCTAGTTGAAAATTTTAAAGTCTTATTACCTGCCAACCTTTATTCTGACAGTATGAAATTAGGTCTGCAGAAATTGGACTGACAAAAAAGTCTTGCTGTAGACGTAGGTGAAGTTTTTTCCTATTTACTGCTTTCTGCCAAAATTGGAGCAAAGATGAATACTTTTCACTTTGTTGTTTGTTGATACTACCTCGAATTTCCAGAACTCTCGGCATAATGGGATTTTATAAAAATCTCAATATCCACCCCTGCAGGCTACAGGCCTATCAGCCTCAGTGAGCTGCAAGAACTGAAAGCCATCCTTCAGACTTAGACCTGCTCAATCTTGAGGCAGAAAATTACATTTGTCCTCTATGGCTGGTGAATTCTGGGAAATGTGTAACTTCAAAAGATCTCAAGGATAGGTTATGGTGAGCCATTTAAGATTTGTAGTTCATCTTCCTCATATTCTGGTTTTCTCTACCCAATAGTTTGGCCAATATTCTCCTTAAGGTCACAGGCCTTAATGATCTGATTCACTATGACCAGCCCACATACCTCATTATACTAAACAATTCCTGTGTTCCAACGGCTGCTGAGAATTTAGCTTGTATGAACCATTGAGTCTGCTAATATCATAATGAAAAGTAGTGAATCTACTTGGAGTCTTCTGAAGCTGTGCTTGCCATCTACTAGACTGGTCCAAAGAACATCACCCTGAGTTGGCTATGTTTCCTTAAACACTGCAGTAAAGAGTTGGTACACTTTGACAGCAGACTACTAAACTTGGTGATTTCCTTCAGTGCCAGAATATAATTCCCCTTTTTCTACAACTTCCCTTGCCACTAAGTTTTATAATCTCAGGAATTCCCAGGTAGAACCTGCCTATTTTAAGACCCTAAGTGTCCACTAAGAGAAACTCTTACAAGCTGCTCTAAGGCCCACAAATAGCACAATGGCAGGAAATACCTACTCAAAAATGTTTATAGAGTTTATTGGACCATTTGCTTTCTACTCATTCAAATTCTGAGTTGTATTAATTTTATAACTTTGATGAAGAAAACCGAGAAGGCATGGATAGTGAGGGAAAATTTTAAAATAGAGGATGATGGGTAAGCATCAAACTTTACCTCTGTAATTCCAGTAGAGCTGTGGATTGCCTATACTAAGCAAGCCTGTGTCTTTTCCTTCATGCATAATATGCAGTTAAAAATAACTACTTCATAGAATTATGATGACAAGATTTTTGGTTGTATATAAAGTGCTTGGAATGGGACTTGGGATATGGTGAGCACTGAGTAAATATTAGTTGTTGTGACTGGTTATTACAACTACTCTTATATGGACTTGGGAATAAAAAGGAACCAAGTATGAACACTGGCTTTACAAATTACTTACTGGAAATCTTTGGAAAAGTTATTTAAAATCTGTGCTAATCTATATAATGGGAATAATAATCTGCCTGGAACATAAAAATGATTGTGAACAGATAGAGCACACCCTAATCAGAATGATGCAGATTAATTTCTCATCCATTTAGTTATTAGAAAAATATATTAGTCCATATGTTTTTCATCTTCACAGATACAGGAGTAAATACACTGACAAAATAATTAGAAAGTAGGCAAATATGATTTTAAGAAAGTTTTAAGGAGAGATTTCAGATTATCAAACTGAAAATCCAAAACTGCAACTTCCTCAAGTATTGTAACAAAAGTTGGTGTGGTTACGTGCCATGAATTAGTTCTGATTCATAGCAACCCTATGTATGATAGAACAAAACCCTGTATAATCCTGTCATCCTCACAATTTGTTGTCATCCTTGAGCCCACTGCCACAGCCACTGTGTCAATCCATCTTGTTGAATGTCTTTCTCTTTGTCTCTGTCCCTCTACTTCACCAAGTATAATATCCTTCACCAGGGATTGGTGCCTTCTGACAACATGACCAATGTACAGGAGGGAAAGTCTGGCCATTCTTGCTTCTAAGCAACATTCCAGATGTACTTCCTCCAAGACAGATTTATTCATTTTTCTGCTATTCCATGGTAAATTCAGTATTCTTGGCAACATCACAATTCAAATATATCAATTCTTCTGAGGTCTTCTTTATTCATTATCCAATTCTCACATGCATATGAGACTATAGAATATGCCATGGCTTGGGTCTTTAAAATGACATCTTTCCTCTTTAACACTTTAAAGAGGTCTTTTGCAGCAGATTTGAGAAATTCAATGCATCATCTAATTTCTTGACCACTGCTTCCATGGACATTGATTGTGAATCAGGTAAAATGAAATCCTTGACAACTTCAGTTTTTTTCTCCATTTATCATAATGCTGTTTATTGGTCCAGTTATGAGGATGTTTGTTTTCTTTCTGTTGAGATGTATTGAAGGCTGTGTGTGTGTGTGTGTGTGTTTTCTAACTTCATTAATAAGTGCTTCAAGTCTTTTTCACTTTCAGCAAGCAAAGTTCTGTCATCTTCATATACAAATTGTTAATAAGTCTTCTTTCATTCCTGATGCTGCATCCTTTTTCCTATAGTACATTTTCTCAGATTATTGGCTCAGCATACAGATTGAATAAGTATGTGAAAAGATATAACCCCGAAGCCCAACATTTAAAATTTTAAACCATGCAGTATGCCCTTGTTCTATTTGAATGACTGCCTCTTGTTCTATGTGCAGGTTCCTCACAAGCATAGGTAAGTGTTCTGGAATTCCCATTCTTAGCAATTCTTTCTGTGATTTGTTATGATCCACACAGTCAAATGCCTTTGCATCATCAATAAAAACGGTAATCATCTTTCTGGTATTCTTTGCTTCAGCCAAGATCCATCTGATATCAGCAATGGTATCCCTTATTCTACACCCTCTTCTGAATCAGACTTGAATTTCTAGAAGTTATCTGTCTGCCTGAAAGTATTTTCAATTACCTTCAGCAAAATTTTACCTGTGTAGTATTAATGATATAGTTCAATAATTTCCACTTTCTGTTGGATTACCTTTCTTTACAATGGATACAAATATGGATCTCTTCCAGTCTGTTGGCAAAGTAGCTGTCTTCCAATGTTCTTGACATAAATGAGTTAGTTCCTCCAGTATTGCATCCATTTTTCAAACATCTCTATGGCTATTTAGCCAATTCTTGAAGCCTTGTTTTTCACCAATCCCTTTCATCCAATTCCTCCAGTGTAGCTTAACTTTCTTCCTACAGCACCATTGGTTCTTTATTATATGCTACCTCCTGAAATGTTTCAACATCAACCAATTCGTTGTATTGTATAGTAATACTGTGTATTCCTTCCATCATTCTTTGATGCTTCCAGCATTGTTCAATATATTGTCATTGTTCTTGTTGTTAGGTGCCATTGTTTCTAGGCTCTGACTCACAGCAGCACTGTGTACAACAGAACAAAACACTACCCGGTTCTGTGCACAATCCTTGCTATACCTGAGCCCATCTTTGCAGCCACTGCATCAATTCAATTCATTGAGGGTCTACTTTTTTTCCACTGACCCTCCACTTTACCAAGCATGATATCCTTTTCCAGGGAATGGTGCCTTCTGACAACATAACCAAAGTAGGTGCGACGAAGTCTGGCCATTCTTGCCTCCAAGGAACATTCCAATCGCACTTCCTCCAGGACAGATTTGTTCATTTTTCTGGCAGTCTGTGGTACTTTCGATATTCTTCACCAACACCACAACTCAAAACTATCAACTCTTCTTTGGTTTTCCTCATTCATTATCCAGCTTTCATATGCATACAAGGCAATTAAAAATACCATGGCTTGGTTTGGGCACACCTTAGTCTTTAAAGAGATATCTTTGCTCTTCAGCACTTTACAGAGGTCTTTTGTAGCATATTTGCCCACTGCAGTACACCATCTGATTTCTTGACTGCTGCTTCCATTGGTGTTGATTGTGGAACAAAGTAATATGAAATCCTTGACAATTTCAATTTTTTCTCCATTTATCACGATGCTGCTTATTGGTCCGGTGTGAGGAATTTCATTTTCTTTATGTTGAGGTGTAATCCATACTGCAGACTGTAGTCTTTAATCTTCATCAGTAAGTGTTTCAAGTCATCTTCACCGTCAGCAAGCAAATTTGTGTCCTCTGCATATCACAGGTTGTTAATGAGACTTCCTCCAATCCTGATAACACGTTCTTCTTCATATAGTCCAGCTTCTTGTATTATTTGCTCAGCATACAGATTGAATAAGTATGATGAAAGGATACAATCCTGACATATTCCTTTCTTGATTTTAAACCATGCAGTATCCCCTTGATCTGCTCAAATGACAGCCTCCTGCTCTATGTACAGGTTCCTCATGAGCACAGTTAAATGTTCTGGAATTCCCATTCTTCTCAATGTTAGCATAATTTGTTATGATCCATAGAATTGAATGCTTCTTCATAGTCAATAAAACACAGGTAAATATCTTTCTGGTATTCTTTGCTTTCAGCCAAGATCCATCAGACATTAGCAATGATATCCCTCTTTCCACATCCTCTTCTGAATACAGCTTGCATTTGTGGAAGTTCCTGGTTAATATGCTGTTGCAACTGTTTTTGAATTATCTTCAGCAAAATTTTATTTGCATGTGGTATTAATAATATTATTTGATAATTTCCACATTCTGCTGGATCACCTTTCTTTGGAATGGGTACAAATATGCATCTCTTCCTTTCAGTTGGCCAGGTAGCTGCCTTCCGAAAACAAGTAAATGCCTTCAGCACGGTATCTGTTTACTGAAATATCTCAATGGGTATTTTGTCAGTTCCTGGAGCATTGTTTTTCACCAATTCCTTCAGTGCAAGCTTGACTTCTTCCTTCAATACCATTGGTTGTTCACCATACACCATCTTCTGAAATAGATGAACATTGAGCAATTCTTTTTGATACAGTGATTCTGTATTCCTTCTATCTTCTTTGATGTTTTCTGCGTCATTCAATATTTTGCCCACAGAATCTTTCAATATTGCAACACAAAGCTTGATTTTTTCCTTCAGTTCTTTTAACTTGAGAAATGCTGAGTATGTTCTTTCCTTTGGGTTTTCTAACTCCAATTCTTTGCACATTTCATTATAATAATTGATTTTGTCTTCTTGAGCTGCTCTTTGAAATCTTCTGTTCAGCTCTTTTATCCTTCCATTTTCTTTAGCCACTCTGCATTCAAGGGCAAGTTTCAGAGTCTCTTCTGACATACATTTTGGTCTTTTCTTCCTTTCCTGTCTTTTGAATGACCTTTTGATTTCTTCATGGATGATCTTGATGTCATCCCACAACTCGTCTGGGTTTCAGTCATTGGTTTTCAATGTATCAAATCTATATTTTAGATGATCTCCAAATTCAGGTGGGATATAATAAAGGTCATATATATATATATTTTTTAATTGTGATTCGGGTGAAGATTTACAGAGCAAATTCACTTTCCATACAGCAGTTCACATACACTTTGTCTCATGACATTGACCACAGTTTACCACAATGCAACAGGTCCTCTCCCACTTCCTCCCCTTAGTTACCTCTTCCCAGTGTCCATCCCTCCATGCACTCCTGCCCCCGAGCTGTCTCCCTGTGAATATTCTCTCCAAGGAGTGTATCTACCTCAGGTAAATGTTCAACTTCTATGCCTGTCTTTTGTTTGGCTGGAAGCCATGGGTGTGGGTTCAATTCCAGACCTGAAGGGCAGCTAGAGGTCATAGTCTCAGTGGTTCCAATAGGCTCCATTGGACCAGCAAACCTGCCCCCCCTTTTTTTCTCTCCAAATGATTTTGAGTTTTGTTCCACGTTGTTCTCCCTCTCTATCAGTGATTTCCTAGATAGATCCCACAAGGTCATATTTTGGCTTTCCTGTACTTGCTTTAATTGTCTTCAGGTTCAACTAGGACTTGCATATGGTCCACAGTCAGCTACTTGCCTTATTCGGTCTGAAGATATTGAGCTTCCTTATTGCCTCTTTCTACAGATGTAGTCTTTCTGATTCATCTGTATTCCATCTGGTGAGGTCCACGTGTATAGCCACCATTTGTGTTGTTGAAAAAATGTTTTTACAATGAATATGTTATTGGTCTTGCAAAATTCTATCATGCGATCACTTACGTCATTTTTTTTTTTTTTTTTTCCTCCAAGGCCATATTTTCCAGCTACTGGTGATTCTTCTTCATTTACTACTTTCACATTCCAATTACCAATAATAATCAATAGATCTTGATTGCATACTTGGTCAATTTCAGAGTGTACAAGTTGGTAAAAATCTTCATTTTCTTTGTATTTGGCTTTTGTGGTTGGTACACAAATTTGAATAATAATAGTATTAACTGGTCTTGCTTGTAGGCACATGACAGCTTTATACTTCAGGATAGATCTTGAAACATTCTTTGTGATGATGAATGCCACACCATTCTGCTTCAATTTGTCATTCTCAGCATGGTAGATCATATGGTTGTCTGATTCAAAATGGCCAAAACTAGTCCATTTCAGCTCACTAATGCCTAGTATACCAATCTTCATGCATTCAATTTCATTTTTGCCAACTTCCAATTTTCCTAGATTCATACTTTGTACATTCCATGTTCTGATTATTAATGGATGTTTGCAGCTGTTCCTTCCCATTTTGAGTCATGCCTCATCAACAAATGTAGGTTTCAAAAGTTTTAGTCCATCCACGTCATTAATATCAACTCTACTTTAAGAAAGCTCTTCCCCAATCATATCTTGAGTGCCTTCAGACCTAAGCAGCTCATCTTCTGGCACTATATCAGGCAATGTTTCAGGGCTATTCATAAAGTTTTCCAGTAATATATGAGACAATTTCACTGCTATTCATTAGGTTTTCATTGGTCAATTCTTTCAGAAGTGGATGGCTCCTTCCTTCTTCTGAGTGTATCTTAGTCTGGAAGCTACACTAAAATCTTTGCACCATGGGTGACCCTGTTGGTATTTGAAATACCACTGGCATAGCCTCCAGCTTCATAGCAAAAGGCAATACACCACAGTACAACAAACTGACAGACGAGTGGTGGATTTTGCCTTTAGAATTCTTCAATATTGTAACTTGAGGCTTGAATTTTTTTCTTCAGTTCTTTCAACTTTAGAAATGCTATTCATTTCAGAAAGAACATGTTCTTCTCGCTTGATTTTTCCATGCCCAGGTCCTTGCACATTTACTTTATCCTGTTAAGCTGTCCTTTGAAATGTTCTATTCAGATCTTTAACTTCAGTTCTTCCATTCACTTTAGCTACTTTCCATTTAAGAGCAAGTTTTAGAGTCTGTGCTGACATTCATTTTGGTCTCTTTTTCCTTTCTTGTCTTTTTAATGACTTTTTGTTTTCTTTATGTATGATGTCCTTAATGTTATTCCAAAACACATCTCATCTTCCAGCATTGGTATTCAAAGTGTCAAATCTATTTTTGTAATGGTCTCTAAATCCAGGTGGGTGAGTCCTATTTTGGCTCTGGTGGACTTGTTTTAATTTTCTTTAGCTTCAACTTAAATTTTCATATGAAACATTGATGATTTATCTGTTATGCAGATTTATCTCCTGGCCTTGTTCTGAATGATGATGTTGAGCTTCTCCATTGTCTCTTTCCATTGATCTAGTCAATTTGTTTCCTGTGTATTTCATACAGTGAGGATCCCATGTATAGTTGCTGTTTATGTTGTTGAGAAAATGTATTTCCAATGAATAAGTCACTAGTCTTGCAAAATTCTGTCATGTGATCTTTAGTGTCATTTCTATCACATTAGCACTCCATAAACACATCATGATCTGACAGCAAGAAACTATGCTTTGAAGATGTTAAAAAAATATCCTACCTTTCTCTATATATATCTGGGATGAAAATAATATTATTTTAAGTGATTGAAACATGTTTCTCAGGTGACTTTCCATATTATAATTATTGTTCTCTCTCCAGCTTTCCTCTTTATTTGCCTAACTGCATAATTATGACTACAATCTGGAATTAGCAATCACATTTTGATTATGTAACCTGTATAACTGTTTCTTTTGGGATTTGGAGGAGCTTGTCATCTGTACTGAGAGATCTGAGGCAACGAACATCATGTGCAATTAATTTACAATTGAACAAATTTAAAGCTATGATGAAAGCCACTTCCTTTCTTGTTTTTTTTTTTTTTTTAATGAATGCTTTTCTACAGTCTAATACTATAGAGACTTATGTAGAGAATCTTCAGAGTGTTCAACCTCCTGTATTTTTCCCCAGTGAATTTAGTGATATTTGTATTAGCACACAATTAATGACTGAATAGTGTTTTTCTATTTGAATATTTAATGGCACTACTTAGGGGCAGTGAAGGTTCTGGTGGCATAGTGCCTAAGGCATTTGACTGCTAAGCAGAAGGTTGGTGGTTCAAACCCACCAGCCACTCTGCAGAAGGAAGACTGGGCAATCTACTTCTATAAAGATATAATGCCTTGGAAACCCAAAGGAGATCGCTATGAGTCAGAATTGACTCAATAGCCGTGAGTTTGGTTTGGTTTTTAGAGGCAGTGATTAAAACATACAGATACTAACCAAAAAGTTGGCACTTCAAACTCACCAGCTATTCCATGGGAGAAAAATCAGATTGTCAGCTTCCATATATATTTATAGCCTTGGAAACCCAATGGGGGCAGTTCTACTCTGTGTTATAGTGTTGCCATGAGTCAGAATTGAATCAGTGGCAGTGGGTTTGAATTTTTTATTTGGTGCTATTAATTATGTATTATTGAGACATATGTGTATTTACTTATTTAAAATTATCTGAATCTCAACATGTAGCCACATTGGAGCTCCCAAATGTAAAATATAGACATTTATTCATGTTCATGATAAAATTCATATAGTAAATACTTACTGAACAGCCAGTAGCTCTGGTGGCATAGTGCCTCAGGCATTTGACTACTAACCAGAAGGCAGATGGTTCAAACCCACCAGCCACTCCTTGGAAGGAAGGTTGGGCAATTTACTTCTGTAGTGATACTGCCTCAGAAACCCAAGGAGGGGTCGCTATGAGTCAGATCTGACTCCATGTCAGTGATTGCATTTTTTTGGGGTTTTAGTGAACAGCCAAGAAGAACAAGGCACTTATTAAAATGTGAAAGTATTGACAAGTGCCTAATGAGTACCTGCATTTTGCTCATCAGATTTTGTAAACGTATCAAGAGTGAAAGATGAATTCTAGGCTCCTTACCATGCCCTATATGGCAGAAAATGTCAATTTGTTAGATAAGATGAAAGAAATGACTGTATCCACCCACTGAGGTATCATTTTATGCCTTTCCTTACTCATGACTTACCCATCCCTTGCTCTGATACTTGTGTTGATATGGATCCATTTTTATTATATAATCTTTTTAGCTGTTTTTATTGGGATTTGGAGGAGCTTGTCATCTGGACTGAGAGATTTAAGTCATTAACATTCTATTTGTACCTATAGTATCTCATCAGAATGTGCAAGTAACTAAAGAAGGTAAGATAATTAATGGAAAGAGTTGAACATACTGGACTATAATTCTGTTCTGTGATCACTTATACCTCAGCCTCAGTGTCCACATGCATAAAGTGAATGGCTCTCATGACATTATCAGCATTAGGTATTTCTCTTCTTAGAACATACTTCAGACTGGGCTCCTTGGAAAGTAGGAGACCCAGAGGCCTCTTCTGTATCAGACATCTTTATTTGCCAGATGAGAAGAGTGTGCTTTGATCATTCCACCAATATGGCAAGCAATAGCAGGGAGAAAAAAAGTGAAAAAAAAAAAAAAAAAGGAAGCCGGTATATTGGGATAGCAAAAGTTGCTGGGCTGTTGTTCACTAAGATAATGCTTTTCAAACTGGTGAAAGATCAATGGGTTTTCCATTTCTTATCCCAATCCTTTGCAGGGTAATACTGAGGGGAAAGAAAAAAAAAAGAAAAATACAATTTTTTTTTAATTATTAGCTTTAACAGACATAAAAATTTCACTACCTCATTGCTGTGAAATTTGCTAAATGTCCGATCTCAATCTCTGTCTGTTGTTATCTTCCTGACCACAAATGTGGAGGTCTGCACTCAGTTACTCTCCTCCATTCCAAGCGAAATCCCTCTGCATGCACCTCTAGGGTCTTTCTACTTCTTCATCATGCAGCCCTTTCTTGTTCTTGTATGTTTTGAATTCAGCTCTGCCACTTTGTGAAAATTTTGAGGTCCTCTTTTTAAACACCCAAAAATACCAGGTCTCATCCTCAAGTTCTTTCTTCCCTAGCACCTCTAGTAGCTTACTGTCTCTGTCAAAGTCCTTCATAATAACATACTCCTTTTGTCTTCCCTATTGCACATGACTCTTCTTTTTCTTTCACTAAGTCAGCTTCCAAAGGAGGGTCTGGCCCACCTGTCTGACTCTATGCATTTCAAACAGATAAATGTCAGTGTCTGAAATGGTGCTATGAGATATTCTTTAAGATTTCATTCTATCCCTGTATGATAATTGGACCATATGGGAGAAGTTAGGCAGATAGAACTTCTAAAGGGTCACTTCTCATGTCTTCCCTTTGAAAGTAGACTATTATAAAGAATTGAAAAAAGAAAGCCACAATCTCTGTAATGTAAAATTAAAGAATGAGCAAATTATTTTGCTTTCTGTTATGATTATGATTATTATATGTCCCTTCTTTGTGACTGGACTTTAAAAAAATGTCTGGAGCAGTGCTGTAGAAAGAGCCTTTCTTGGGAAGTCAATATATAAGTTTCTATTGCCAATGGCAGGTACTTTAACTTCTCTGATCCTCTGTCCTCACCTGTAACAAGAGTTCGTTAAGCACCATAATCTATTAGGTATCCTTCAACTTGCAAATTCTGTAAGTTTCTTACACTCCTTCAAGTCATTTTGCGTAAGCTACTGACTTTTCCATTTCCAGGGGTTATATGTTCATTTCATTTTCTTATTCTCTTCCAGTACCTGTGTTCCGATCAGTGGCCAATTAAATGACATCCAGAATTTCAGCTAAGGTACTGTAAGGTAAGATCCTTTTTCGGTTAAATACTTTGCTTTAAAAAACACTTGATAGCTTAATCTTTGAAGACAAATATATGAGAATAAGAATTTTTTAGTTGGTGTTTTTAAACAAGATTTTTGGTTGATACTATGTACATCTTAATGTAAATATGCAATATGACCTGGTTCTTATGTCCCTTTACGAAGATACAATGTGTCCACTTATTCATCAGATTCAAAATTATGATGAAGGAATATTTATTGAGATTTGAAATAAGTCTTATTTTTTTTTTCCAATGCTCATTTATATCTTAACTGTATCACTGTGGGTTGTTTTTTTTTTTTTTTTATTTTGAGTTTACAGCATATTTATTGAACGTTACAGCTTATTCTTAGAAATCTAAATTAAGAACTTAATTATCTGCCTAAAGCATTCGGCTGCTAACCAGAAGGCTGGAAGTTCAAACTCACCAGCCACTCCTCAGAAGGAAGATTGGGCAATCTACTTCCATATTATCGCCTCAGAAACCCAAGAAGAGGTTGCTATGAGTGAGATATAACTTGATGGCAGTGAGTTTGGTGTTTTTGGTATTCAAAATGCCATGAAAATCTGATTGTGAACAAAAATAACATTGTGAAAAGGCTCAAAACTTGAAATTTTATTATATATTTTTTTTCTATTCAGTAGATACTAGTAATAGCCTACCCAATATCTTTTCTCCTTTTCTTCCTTCTTAACAAAATCTTGATGTTTTAAAGAGCAGTGACATGCCCAGTTAAGAAATAATCATTTTCCTAGACTCCTTTACTGTGGCCATGTGATGCAGTTCTAGCCAATGAGCTCTCTCTAGGTGATGATCCCTAAGGAGGACTTTTCTTTCTGAAATAATTCTCTTCCTGAACTAAGAAAGCAGAGCTTAAAGAGGAGAACATTTTTCAGAAATTTTTCCTTTGTTCTTGCCCCATTTTCCTACCTGGAAAGCATTGCTCCCATCTTGTAATCATGAGGAAAAAAGCCACCACCAGGGAGAATGGAGCATGAAGATGAATGATGACATTCCTGAACTCAGGCCTGCCTACCATCAGATATCTCACTGCATGACACAAATCAACCCCTAACTTAAGTAAACTTGTTGATTGTTCTGAAACAAAGAGCTGAACATAGTTATAGCTGATTCATCACTCATTAATGATCTGGGCATCACACTAGACACATTTATACATTTTACTTAATCTTTACAATATTTCTGTAATAGTAGGAGATAATTTATTTATTTATTTTTAAGTATCTTTCTCTCTCTCTCTCTCTCTCTCTCTCTCTCTTTTAGCTGTGATTTGGGTGAAATTTTACAGAGCAAATTCACTTTCCATACAGCAGCTCACATATACTTTGTCCCATGACATTGACTACAATTTACCACAATGCAACAGCTCCCCTCCCACTTCCTCACTATAATTACTTCTTCCCTGAGTCGTTCCCTCCATGCACTCATGTCCCCAGAGCTGTCTCGTTGTGCTTACACAGCCCTTCTATTCTCCCATGATTGTTCTCTCCAAGGAGTGTATCCACCTAATGTAAATGTTCAGCTCATATGCCTGTCTTTTGTTGATCTGGAAGCCACAGGAGTGGGTTCAGTTCCAGACCTGAAGGGCAGTTAGGGGCCATAGTCTCAGTGGTTCCATCAGGCTCTATCACACCAGAAAACCTGGTCCCTTTTTTTTTTTTTTCCAAATGATTTTGAGTTTTGTTCCTCGTTGTTCTACCACTCTATCCAGGATCTCCTACATAGATGCCCCTCTGAGTGGTTGACAGTCATAGCTGGGCACCATCTAGTTCTTCTGGTCTCATAGTCATATAGGCTGAGGATCTCATGGTGTACCAGTCACTTGGACTAATTGTTTCCATCAGTCTTTCATTTTCTTCATCCTTCTTTGCTCTGGGCAAGAAAAGACGCATCTTTGGATCTAGATGGCCACTTGCAAACTTTTAAGATCCCAGTCACTACTCGCCAAAGTAGGATGTGGAACAAAGTTTTGTGTAGTATCTTATGCCAATTGATCTTGATGTCCCCTGTGACTATGCTCCCAAGCCCACAGGTCCAACTACTCATTCCCTCTGAGTAACTGGCTGTGGTCAAGAACTGACTGCAACCTCGTCCCTTGTCAGCTGCACTATATACCTGGGAATTCTTACATAACATACAAAATACAGTTGTAGAAACATTGTCTGCCAACACTATACTTGGTCTTAGACACACACACCCCTGCATAGACATACCTAATAGTTCAGCCTGTTCACCCATCTATCCACCTGTATATCCATATTTGCCTTCACTGATAATGCAGTGCTGTATGTGCAAAAGGGTTCATCTTTGTTGTCTGTACCTCCCATGCACTTCTCTATGAATTCCTCTTCCTCAATGCCACTGTGTTGATCACTCACATTTGATACATTGCCCTTCTCTTCACCCAAATCAATACTTGTCTCTACCTATCTAAAAATGTTCCCTCTCCTCCCCTCACACCCCTGGTAACCAACAAAAAAAAATTTCCTTCCAATATAAACCTTTCCTTGACTTTTTACAATAATGGACTAATACAATATTTGTCCATCTGGCATTGACTTATTTTACTCAGCATAATGTCTTTCAGATTCATCCACATTATGCAGTGGTTTGCAGATTCTACATTATTCTTCAGGGTTGTATAGTATTCCATTGTGTGTATGTACCATACTTTGGTTATCCATTCCTCAGTTGATGGACACCTAGGTTGTTCCCATCTTTTGGCTATTGTAAATAGTGCAATGATGAACATGGGTGTGCATGTCTGTTCATGTCCTGGCTCTCATTTCTTTAAGATATATACCTTGTAATGGAATGGCTGGGTCAAATGGTATTTCTAATTCCAACTTTTGAAGGAATTGCTATAGTGCTTTCCACAGTGATTGAATCATTTGACAATCCCACCAGCAGTGTATGAGAGTCCCAATCTCTCCACATCCTCACCAGCATTTGTTATTTTCTGTCTTGTTAAACTTTGCTACTAGTGCTGGGGC
>NW_006921683.1:6117817-6137430 GCF_000298275.1 Orycteropus afer afer
AACCAGAAGGCTGGCAGTTCAAATCCACCAGCCACTCCTCAGAAGGAAGGTTGGGCAATCTACTTCCGTAGTGATACTGCCTCAGAAACCCAAAGAGGGGTCACTATGAGTCAGATCCAACTCGATGGCAGTAAGTTTTGTTTTTTGGTTGGTATTTAGTATACCAAGTAAACTAAGGATATTCCAACATGAAAGAAAAAAAAAAAAAAGGAGGGGGGAGAAAACTCTCATATGGGGAAATTGGGATGAATTGTAATTGCTTATATAAGCATGTGTAACAAAATTTTGAACTTCTATCGTTTTTTGTTCTTTTGAAATAAAAGTTTAGATGTAATGGTTTAAGCATGCTTATCAAAAGCTCAGCTTGTGACTGATAGTCCTTTAAATACCCCTCTTCTAACAATTCCCATTACTTCACTCTTGCGTATGAGGTTCAGAGAGACACAAAAAATAATGTAAGTAAAAGTTATATAATGAAAGTAATTTCCAAAGAAAGCAATGCAAGGCATTGAGTCAGGTACTGAGTTGAGTAAGGAGAGAAGAAGGAGGTTCTGGATCATGGAAAATCTCTGGACTGGAAAATAAGAGACAGGAAATGCAGGTGATAGCCCAGTTCTTTTGTGGCTAAAAAAAAAAAAAAAATGCTATTTCACACCTCTGGACCTTTGGACCTCTGGACCTCTGGACCTTTGTTTTTTATTTGTAAATTGAGGTTATAAGAGTGAATGGCCTTAAGTATAGCTTCCCCCTCTTAATGTTCTGTTATTATAAAATAATAGCTTGCATCTTTGCTACTCCTTGGCTAAAGCAGGGAAATACTGTGATATCTACTCAAGCCAAAATTTTCTTGAACTTGGACTTGAATTACCTGATATTTTCCTTTTCCCTCCTCTTCTTCCAAGAGAAATATCAAATCTCTTCATATTTTCAATTTCTGTCACAGCACTAGTCCGAGTAATCATCCTCTTGTTTTTTGGACAATTGTATGACTTCCCTAATGCTCTCCTGGCTTCCTTTCTTGCCATACTAAAAAGCACAACTACCAGCATCACCTTTGGGACTTTTTTTTTTTCCTCTTCTGATTGAAACATGCTCTAAATCCTCATGTCCTTCCCTTATATTTAGAATAAAGCCCAAATTCATTACCATGATTTACAAATCTAATACGATGTTTCTGTTTGTGCCATTTCTTTTCTACTTCCTAAATGCCAGCCTCCCTGTCTCTCTTCCTATTCCTTGAATATTTCTGTTCTTTTCCCTTAGGGACTTTTGTCCTGCAGTTCCCTGGCTTGCAGCACTCTAGCCCGGTCCCTGGCCACTTGGCTCTTCCCATATGGGTCTCAGCTGCTGCGACCTTCCCTAATCATTCATTGTCAATGAGCCCTATACCAAGCATGCAGGTGTAATTCCTTTTTCAAGCTGGATTTTTTTCCCCCTAAACTATAATAAAGAATTCCCATATCAATTTTGTTGAAAATAGTTAACATATATACTTTGAAGTATTTATGCAAGACATGAAAAATTCTTCAGATTTGTTTGTAATCTGTTGTCATAATGTGATCTAAGTTCTATATGGGCTGGGATCTTGTCTGTTTTCTTTACTGTGAAACCACTTTGCATAAAACAATGTCTGGCCTCTAGGAGTGGCTGTTGTTGTTTTGTTTGTTGTTATGTGCCGTCAAGTCAGACCCAACTCAGGATGGCTGAGTAAATATTTATTGAATGAATGAATGAATGGTCAGAAAATACCATTGGCCAAATACCCCAAAATAAATTGAACAGTGCATATTGATGTCACCAACACGACTATTGCATAGACAAGAACCAAAGCCAAAACCTATTGCTATTGAGTTGATTCTGACTCATTGCTGCCCTATAGGACAGAGTAGTACTGCTCCAGAGAATTTCAAAAGCCAACTACCTCATTTTTCTCCTATGGAGAAGCTGGTGGGTTCAAAATACTGACCTTTTGTTTAGCAGCTGAGTGCTTTAACCACTGAGTCACCAATACTCCTTATAGACAGAAGAGAATAAAATAGGTGAAAAGATGTAAAAGATGTTGAAATGGCAAATTTTTTGTTACATATGTAGTTAAAAAAAAAAAAAATTCCATAGCCATTGAGTTGATAACAACTCACAGTGACCCTATAGGACAGAGTTGTTGTTGTTGTTGTTATGTGCTGTCGAGTTGGACCCGATTCACAGCAACCTCTCCTTGGGTTTCTGAGGCGGTATCACTACAGAAGTAGATTGCCCAACTTTCCTTCTGAGGAGTGGCTGCTGGGTTTGAACCACCAGCCTTCTGGTTAGCATTCAAATGCTTTAGGCACTACGCCACCAGAGCTCCCATGGGACAGAGTAGAAATGCCTAATAGAGTTTCTAAGGCTGTAATTATTCACGGAAATAGATTGACCCATCTTTTTTCTGTGGAGTGGCTGCTGAGTTCAAACCACCGACCTTTTGGTTAGCAGTCCGAAGCCTTAACCACAACAGCACCAGAATGCCTATGTATATCAAAACCAAACTCACTGCCCTTGAGTCTATTTGACTCACAGTAACCCCTCCTTAGGTTTCCAAGATGATATCTCTATAGAAGTAGATCTCCCAATCTTCCTTCCAAGGAGTGGCTGGTACTACGCCACCAAAATTCCCTCTACATATACAGTTACCATCAAAAAAAAGCTGGAGAAAGTAGACAGAGGAAAGATAGAGGTTCAAATGGAAGAGAGCAGGGAATCCTCATGAGGAAACACTTTTTGTTTGTTTTATTTTTACTCAGTGGCATTTATGATTTATGATGGCAGTTGACAGGGACCAGTTCTTTGGCTAAGCTTGTCACATAGACAATCAGAAATATTCACTGAATAAAGACCTGACATCCTACAATAATAAATTATTGAACTGTTAAGAGCAAAATTTTCTCTTTCTTTTTTTTTTTTCATGGCTATGATAATACTCTCTGCATGACAGTATTTAGCCTATGGTATTAACTCTGACATTCAAAATACAGTGTGTGTGAAAATGCTACAAGAAACAAAATTCAGCCACTGCACTAGGCATCTCCCTTAAAGTATCTCAGAGTTAATTCTACCTTCAAGTGAACCGTCACAGTGAATATCTAGAATGGCACAATGTGCTAATGTATTAAAAATGCTGACAGGAAAATGGAGACTAGAGAAATGTCTTATCTGTCAATTAAATGACTGTAGCTTCATGGTTAGATTATAGAAATTCGGGGACTTTTTGTTTTCTGCCAATTGAGAGTTGACAGCTGTTTATAAAATATTTACATTCTGATTTCAGTCACATTGACAGAACTTTTGGATCTTTGGAAGATGATAATTATATGTTAGGAAAATGTTTAAAAAATTTGAAGCTAATCTGTTGAGGCAAAAAAATCCTTTTTTTTTTAAAGTTAAAATGATGGACACCCACTTTATTAAAGGATATACTTCTGATGAAAGTCAGAAAATAGACATTTGTGGTACAAAGACATACTACATATAATATGAAAAAACAAAACAAACCCATTTGGATTCTGACTCATGGTGACCCCATGTTTGTCAGAGTACGAGTGCGTTCATAGGTTTTCCTTGGTTGTAGTCTTTATGGAAGGATATCACTAAGCCTTTCTTCTGCAGTGCTGCTGGGTGGATTTGAGCCAATAACGAGCTCTGGTAGCATAGTGGCTAAAGCACTTGACTGCTAACCAGAAGGCTGGCGGTTCAAACCCACCAGCCACTCCTCAGAAGGAAGGTTGGGCAATCCTACTTCCGTAGTGATACTGCCTCGGGAACCCAAGGAGGGGTCGCTATGAGTCGGGGCCGACTCGACGGCACATAACAACAACAACCTTTTAGTCAATAAAAAAAAAAAAAAAAAGAACCTCACTGCCATCAAGTCGAATCTGATTCATAGTGACCCCTCCTTGGGTTTTTGAGGCAGTATCTCTAAGAAAGTAGATTGCCCAGTTTTTCTTCTGAGGAGTTGCTGGTGGGTTTGAACCACCAGCCTTCTGGTTAACAGACAAATGCCTTAGGCACTATGCCACCAGAGTTCCCTATTGGTCAATAGTGGAGCACAAACTATTTGAGCCAACCAATGACTATATATATTGAATATATTTCCAACCCTGCATCTCCTGAGTAACTCAGCTCTGCCTAAATGGATAGATACTTCTCACCCTTTTATGCTTAATGGTGGCATACATGGAAATTGTAATATTTCTCTGGTACACTGGAGTAAATTGCATGGTTTGGGGGTATCTATATACAATTTTGTGAAAAAAAAATGAATGCATGTACTTGATATTAGAAGAAAAGAAAAAATATTGAGAACAATACTAAGTATTGAATTTATATAGAATATCCATATAAAAGATTTTTAATATTCTAATGGGAAATGTAAGTTTCTATGTAATTTTTTATTATCAGGTATCATGTTAGAAATGGGGTGTCATAATTGTTGGTCATTGGCCTCTTCACTATCCATGGGATCTTTTATAAGAACAAGTAGAAAGTAGAAAATTTAAACCTTTTTTTATAGCCATTCAAATGTTTCCAGGACTTGAAATTATATTTAAAAAATCTAATAGCTATTATTTTTCTTTCATTGACAAATATAATGTTAAGATTTATTGGAATAAAGCAAATAGTTTTAGAATATTTTAAACTAATAGCCAAGCACTAATTTGTGAAATCACTATCCATCTGTCAGTAATTTATTTCTGAAAATTGACCAATAATAATGTTATGGGTCACAACAGAACACTGTCCAATATGGAATATGATGCTGGAAGATGAGTCCCCTATGTTGAAAGGCACTCAAAATTCACAGTGGCCACTAACATTAGAGAGTAATGATGAACCTCTGAAACATTTTGTGATATGGATGAACTTAGAGGTCATTATGCTGAGTGAAACTGGTCAGGCACAGGTGGGTAAATATTGTATGAGACCACTATTGTGAAACTTCAAGAAAAGGATTTAACATAAAAATATTCTTTGATGGTTATCAGAAATGAGTGGGGAATGGAGGGTAAACCACTAACTAGAGGGTATAGAGGATAAACCCATATTAACTTGGGTGAAGGGAAAGGTAAAAAAAAAAAAGGAAAAAAAAAAAAAAAAACAGGAAACTTTCAAAAGGTCCATTAGTTGAAGAGTAGTAGAAGACAGGCTAAATAATAATACATCTATATAATGCTCAACATACTAAACTGTGACCTTATGCAGGTGACCTAACCTCTTTGTGCATCATTTCCCTCATCTGTAAAATGAGAACATAACTACTCATCCCAAGGTGTTGTAAGGATTAAATGAATATTGAGCAAATGAATACAGAATGTGATTCAACTCATGTAAATATCCACAATAAGCAAATCTATAGAGATAGAAAGAAGTTAGTGGTTGCTGGAGACTGGAGGGACATAGCAATAGGGAGTGACTATAGGAAGTGACTGCCTAATCACTTACTGCCTCTTTCCCTTTGGGTTAATTAAAAAAAAAAAAAAAAGCAGTGGCCACAAAAATGGACTTGATCATGCAAACAATCATGAGATGGCCCAGATATCATTTCATTCTGTTGTATATTGGCTCACCCATGTACAACTCACCATGAGTAGAAGTTGACTCAACATCAACTAAGAACAATAACAATTTGTAGACAGCATATCATTTTAGTGTAGCCATTAACCTATACATAGTTTGGACTCCATAAGGATGTCATCTAAGCTATAAACAGTCAGGAGTAGGCTTGGATCTAAAATGCATGGGAGCAGGAGAAAGATACAAATAGAGTTACTGGGCCCACTCTCCCTTTCCACCCTTGACCCTGTCCTGCACCTCCAGGGGGCTAACCAGATACCAGGAAAAACTCAATGCTGTCGAATCAGAGCTGACTCATAGCGACCCCTCTTTAGGTTATCGAAGTGAAGTCACTACGGAAGTAGATTGCCCAATCTTCCTTCTGAGGAATGGCTGGTGGTTTTGAACTGCCAGCCTTCTGGTTAGCAGTGAAATGGCTTAGGCACTACACCATGAATGTACATACAATCACCTGTTAAAGTACAGACTCTGGCTCAGGAGGACTGAGGCTGGGCCTGGTCTTGTATTTCTGACAAGCTCTCAGTTGAGGCTGATGTTGATGCACTGTGAGCAACAAAACTGTAATACATAGGGTCAGGCAGGTGTTCCCATGGCCTTGATCACAGGGAGATACTGGACAGAAGTATCTGCTTCAGATGATGACAGAGATGTGGGCTGCCATTTAGAAATGTGCTCACTAGGAATCCCCAGTCTGACTTTCCCATTCTTTACTTCTGATTCTATACCAGGGATATTGGAACAGCAAGTGTCTGATGTCCCCATCATGTTTGCAGCCTGTCCAGACTGAGGGAGTAGCCTGGGACTCCATTCAGCTCATGCCTCCAGCTGAGGATGGGCTGATGTGAAGGAGTCAACTTCCTCCCAGGAACCCACAGGCCAGGCCGTGCTGACCATGTTGACTTCTGAGGGATTTGACATCTCCCTTATACACTGGCACACTGTGGCACAACATGTGGGAAACTCTAAATCTATGTTCACAAATTCATGTTGACAAATTGCCATGGAATAGATTCCAACTCTTGGTGAATTCACGTGTGTCAGAGTTTAACTGTGCTCCATGATTTTTTCAATAGTTGGTTTCTCAGAAGTAGATCCCAGGTCTTTCTTCCTAGGCATCACTGGGCTAACTTGAACCCCCAACATTTTGATTAGCAACTGAGCATATTAATGATTTGCAACACCCAAGGACTCCAAAGGCCCAGTAGGCAGAGATAATCAAATAGTTATCTAATGGTATTAGAATATATCACAGGGAAATAGATTAAAAAGTAAACATAAATGTTTTAGAAATAATCCAGAAGAAAATAGAACATATTTTAAAGGTAAATGTTCAAAAGAATGTTTAGACTAAAGAGAAAAGAAAATCCCAACCTGGAACAAAATCTCCAACAGAAAATAATATGGACAAAATTTTCAAAGAAAGGGAATGTTTGCAAAGCAAATATCTATGTTTTTTTTTACAACAAAGTCCTGTTGATCTGCTCCTTTAAAGATTACAGCCTGAAAAAAAACCCTATTTGGAAGTTCTGTTCTTTAACATGAAGTCACTGTGAGTCGAAATTGACCTGACAGCACCTAAAAATAATTGTTGTTGTTATGTGCCGTCGAGTGGGCCCTGACTCATAGTGACCACTCCTTCGGTTTCCCAGGTGGTATCACTATGGAAATAGATTGCCCAGTCTTCCTTCTGAGGAGTGGCTGGTGCATTTGAACTGCCAGACTTCTGGTTGCAGTCAAGTGCCTTAGGCACTATGCTACCAGAGCTCCTTAAAAATAATAGTATAGTATTTAAAACAGAAACAAAAATAGTATCAGAATATGGACATCAGGAATAAAGAAATCTTGTGGAAGGACTATAAAAAAATATTAACAAAAGAGCTGCCACAGAGCCAGGTGAAGTAATATAAGTGATTAATTTCATGAAAATCCAAATTTAGAGTTTGTAGGTGATACCTTTTAAACAACAACAAAAAAGGGTATTTAACAAAAATCCATAAAATGGAGAAATTAAATTGCTTTTCAAGAGAAATAAGAAAGATCTTTGGCCCACAAAGGAAAAAATTTATAAATGTAAGTAAAACTTAGAGGCACAACCTTCCCACCAAAGAACATACAGTACACATGCAAACATAAGAGGAAATAAATTCAGAGCACGTATTAGAACGCCTTGGGAAAAAGAAAAAAAAAAGTTTATAATGTGATAAAAGGAGAAAGCTGTGAACGTGGTGTCTTTACATTCAGCATATCAGAGGAAAAAAAATTCTATTTACAGTTTCTTATTATTCTGAGGCTACAAACCCTATTCAATTTTGACATCTTTTCAGAAAAATAGTTATTTAATTCCTGCTGCATGTTCCTGAGATAGAAGTTTTAGATGATCTGTATTAATGTGTTTATATACAGCTTCTATACTTGAAGAGCTTACAGTCCTGTTTTGATGACAAGCTATACACATTTTTTAAAAATAAAAATTCTGTAAGTATTAAATATAAGACCAGATATAAGTGACATAGCCAAGCACTTTAAGTACCAACCAGATCATGTGTCCATAGTTGTTGTACTCTGTGTCTTTTTCATACATGCATCCCTGATGCTTTGACAGAGATAGGAACATGGAAACTACAGGAAAATGTTTATGAAAATGATTTATGAATAACATGCCAAAGTACAATAAAATGTAATATTATTATATGGCTTAAGGGACATAGAGATACCCCTCTGTATGTGTGCAAAGAAACATAACTATGAGACAGAATGAACGTATCATCTTCAGAATTATGGTATGTGTGGACATGGGGGAGGCAGTATATAGGATGGAGAGGTATGTAAAACCCGAATGAAGACTTTAAATGTATTTCTAAAAGCTTAGGTTTCATCCTAAAAGTAGCAGAACATGACTGAAAATGTTTCAGCAGGAAAAGAACATGAAGAAAATTAATGGGGAAATAGTGAATGGAAATAGATTGTGTGCAAGGTAATAGTGTAGAGAAGTCATTTTTCTCTGGGAGGAGGACATTAAGCCCTTAACAGGGAAGCTGTCAGTAGGAGTGTAGAGGAAAGAATAGATTCCAAAGACACCATGATGAAGTGTAGGTCTTATTCCTTCCTACATTTTCTACTTGTTCTCTCCTGTGTCTTCACACTTAATTCTTTGATCATTAGCCTTCCACATGTAAATATAATATAGGTTCCAATCATAAAGAGAAAGAGATAAAACTTCAGCCTACATTGTCCCTTGGCTTTGTCCTCTCTCATCTCCCTCCCACAATCTAGGACCCCATTTCTTGCATTAATTTCCTCATTTCCCTTTCTGTCCTCAACCCTCTGCAGTTTGACTTCCATTTTCACCACATCATTCAAACTGCTGTTGCCAAAATGAGCAAAGATCTTCTAGTTGATAGAGCCAATAAATTGTTGGTCCTTAAATTTCTTAACTTCTCTGCAACCTGACCTATTCATTACCACTGACCTTTTTGAAATGTTCTCCTTCCTTGAATTCTATGGAACCTCACTCTCTCTTGAATCTCTTTTTCTCCTTATAATAAATTTATGTTTCTTTTTTTCTTCTCTCTAATGGTTAAGAGCTAATCTTCCCCACGTCACCAATTCTGTTCATGATACTTACCAGCCTTAAATTATGATATTTATCCTGTTGTTGTTATGTGACATCGAGTTGGACCTGACTCATAGCGACCCTTCCTTGGGTTTCCGAGGCAGTATTGCTACGGAAGTAGATTGCCCAACCTTCCTTCCGAGGAGTGGCTGGTGGGTTTGAACCGCCAGCCTTTTATTTATTCTAGTGATTCTCAAATCTGTGTTTCAACCCAGACCTCTTTTACGAGTCTACATGAGTTTTCAATGTATTCTCCAAATTGAAATGTCAAAATGAAACTTTTCTGCTCCTCCCCATTTCTCCATCTCTCTAGGCAAGCCTTAAGTGCATCACATAGGAGGAACCCAGGAATGCTGTATATACCTTTATCTTTTGCAAATGAAAATAAATCAAATTGAGCCACTTCCTAGCTGTTGGATCTTCAGCAAGTACTTAACTTCCATGTCTGTCAATTTTGTTATCTATAAAATGGGAGAAATGATAATACCTGCATTTGAGGAATGCTGTGAAGATTATAATTAAAATATTGTAAGGCCTCAAGAAGTATTAACTTTTTTATTATTTGAAATAATCAGATTCTCTGATGCCTTAGAAACAAAATAAATTTTAAAAAAGCCAAAAAAATGTCCTAGTTTCCTTAGAGTAGACCACTGATGGCATAGTGCTTGAAGCATTCAGCTGCTAACTGAAAAGTCAGAGGTTCAAACCTACCAGCTACCCCATAGTAGAAAGATGTAGCAGTCCACTTCAATAAAGCTTTACAGCCTTGGAAACCTTGTGAGGCAGTTCTACTCTGTCCCTTAGGGTCACTATGAGTCAGAATCTACTTGATGGCAGTAGGTTTGGTTTGGTTTGGTTCTTTAGCAAGACATAAGATGTCTTTGTTATTTGATTTTTTCCCTCTTCTCCAACTTCATCTCTCACATTTACCAACTTCTGTCCTATCCTCTACCCTTGAAGATCCTCTGTGATGCCATTTTCTGTCCTCCATCCCCAAGCTTGCTGGCACCCCTTCCTGTGACTGTATCATGATTTAGTCTTGATAATTTCTAATAATTCTCAGAAGTATATGTAGGATATCTCTTCTTGCCCCTTTCCTCTTGAGTCTAAATTAGTTTTTCCTTCTATGTGCTGTTGGAGAACCATTATCTTAGAGATGGCTAACTCTATGTTGGAATTGTCTGCACATATGTATCTGCCTCTCTTTACTAAAAGCCCTTGACAATAGAGAATGCACCATTTATCTTTAAATGATAGTGATTCTGAGAGAAGTATAACTATAGGATGTGGACAACAAAAGAAAATAAGCAGTAGGATGTACCAAATGAACATCTGGAAATGTTCCCAAAAGTAGAAGTAGGCCAGTCCTCTCTTGCTCCTCCATTATGTCTGGGACTGTTGAAGAAGGTGAAGTCTGAAGAGGAGAAAGCAAAAGGAAACAAGGTGATAGAAGGAAAATATAGACATTGCTTAAAACACAGATGTGATGAAAAAACTGAAGTGTCTTGGTAGATTGTTCACAGTGGATTGATTAGAGAGTCCATAGACACAGAGGAAGGGACTAACATAGGGCTAGATAGAAGAAAGTTCTTATTGACCTATCTGTATCTGTTGTATCTGTAAGAAGAATCAGAAGAGAGGTCTTCAATTCAAGAATAGAGAAAGAACCAGAGTGAAACATAAATCAATGACATATGAGAATTAAAGAGAGTTTTTAAAAATGGCATAATGTGTGTGTGTGTGTGTGTTATCATATATAATGATACATAAGAGGACTCCCTGGTTGGTATGCATAGTTTAGCGCTCAACTTCTAGCCAAAAAGTTGGAACTTTGAACCTTGCCAGAGGTGCCTCAGATAACAGACCTGGCCATCTGTTGCTAAAAGGTCACAACTGTAAAAATCCCATGGAGCAGTTCTACTTTGCACACATAGGGTTTATATGTATATGTATGTGTGTGTGTATATATGCATGTATGTGTGTATATATGTGTGTGTGTGTGTGTATAAACACACACATTTTACATGTTCCAATTATAAGAGTAGTACAAAATTTATTATAGAAATGTTGGCAATCATAGAAAAATGTTAGCCTGATTTGAAATGGGGTTAAAAGCAGAATGAGAGATAAAGTAGTAGAGACACCCATTATAGATAATATCTCAGGCAAGCTTGATGTTAAAAAGCAGACAAATTGTGCAGTAGTGTTCGTGGTAGGGATGGAAGAGACAGGGACCTGAGATCACCTGAAAGCTCTTTTAAGCTAGGATATATTAGCACCTGTTTGTCAGCTAATGAAGATAATCCAGGAAAGGAAGATAAACTAAAAAAGCCTTGAGAGGATGAAAAGGAGAAAAGACAGATTAGGACACATTGGGGGGGGGGGGAGTGGCCCTAGATGTGTGCAAGGAGGGAGGGCAGATAACAATGGCACAGATGCAGATGGGTGGCTAGATAATGATGGTCAAAAAAGGAGTTAATTCTCAAATTATTATTACTTTTCTCCCCTCACCACCCAATTATGAGACTGGTCAACAGAGATCTTTGCTGCATTGAGTTCAAATAAGTAAAAATTGTATACTATTGGTTTGAATTTAGAAGAATGGCTTTGAATAAAGAAAGTCTTGTGCACAGTGACTAAGTCTCAGGGACTTTGTATTCAGACTTCTGCTTGTGTCTTGGCCCCAACAGCATCTTTCTAGCAGTGGGGACCTCATAATGTTCCTTGGGATGTGCGGTGGGTAAGATCTCAGGCTCTGAACTCAATGCCTATACTGGAGTCCTAGCTCCGTCACTGACTGCTTATTCAAGGTTGAGTGAGGAACTTAGCCCTTGAGTGCCTCAGCATTTCTTGTATACCATGGAAATGAATTTATACATGTAAGCTCTCAATGAGAATACTGTAAAATTCCTATAATCAAGGCTGATACATAGTTTGTCTTTAGTAAAAGTTACTATTTGTTACCATTGAGTCAGCTCTGACTTATGGTGACCCCATGTACAACAGAATAAAGTGTTGCCTAGTCCTGTACCATCTTCACAATCATTAGTGTGCTCAAATCCATTGTTATAACTGTGTACTTTGAGTTCCTTCTAACTTAGGGGGCTCATCTTCCAGCACTATATCAGACAATATTCTGTGGTCATCAATATAGTTTTCATTGGCTTATTTATTTATTTATTTTAATTGTGATTTGGGTGAAATTTTACAGAGCAAATTCACTTTCCATACAGCAGTTAACATACACTTTGTCTCATGACATTGACTAAAATTTACCACAAGGCAAGAGCTCTCTTCCCACTTCCTCCCCATAGTTGCCTCTTCCCTGTGTCCTTCTCTCCATGCACTCCTGCCCCATGAGCTATGTTCCTGTGCAGACACAGCCCTTCTATTCTCCCATGATTGTTCTCCCCAAGGAGTGTATCTACCAAATGTATTCAGTTCATATGTCTGTCTTTTGTTTGACTTTAGGCCACAGGTGTGGGTTCAATTCCAGACCTGAAGGCAGCTAGGGGCCATAGTCTCAGTGGTTCCATCAGGCTCTATCACACTAGAACACCTGGTCCCCCCCCCCCTTTTTTTTCCTCCAAATAATTTCTTTCCAAATAAATTTGAGTTTTGTTCCACATTTTCTTCCACCCTATCCACGCTAGTCTTATATAGTGGTTGACAGTGGTAGCTGGGCACCATCTAGTTCTTCTGGTCTCATAGTCATATAGGCTGAGGATCGCATGGTGTACCAGTCACTTGGACTAATTGTTTCTATGAATCTTTGGTTTTCTTCATTCTTCTTTGCTCTTGACAAGGAGAGACCCATTGTTGGATCTAGATGGCTGCTTGCAAGCTTTAAGATCCCAGTTGCTACTCACCAAAGTGGGAGGTGGAAGAATGTTTAGTATATTATGTCAATTGAGCTTGATGTACCCTGTGATATGGTCCCAAGCCCACAGGTCCAACTACTTGCTCCCTCTGGGTAGCTGGCTGTGGCCAAGAAGTGACTACAACGTTGACCTTTGTCAGCTCTACTATACACCTGGGAATTCTTACAGAACATAGCAATACACTTGTAAAAACACTGTCTGCCAACCGTATACATGGTCTTGGGCACACTCCCCCCTACATAGACATACCTAATACTTCAATCTGTCCACCCATATATCCACCCATATATCCATGTTTTCCTTCACTGACAATGCAGTCCTGTATGTGCAAAAGGGTTCATCTTTGTTGTCTGTACCTCCCAGGCACCACTCTATGTCTTCCTCTTCCTCAATGCCACTGTGTTGATCACTCACATTTGGTACATTGCCCTGCTCTTCACCCAAATCAATACTTGCCTCTACCTATCTAAAAGTATTCCCTCCCCTCCCCTCACACCCTTGGTAACCCACAAAGAAAAATTTTCTTCAATATATAAACGTTTCTTTGACTTTTTACAATAATGGGGAAATATAATATTTGACCTGAGATTGACTTATTTCACTCAGCAAAATGTCCTCCAAGTACATCCATATTATGCAGTGTTTTCCAGATTCTATGTTATTCTTTAAGACTGCATAGTATTCCATTGTGTGTATGTACCACAGTTCAGTTATCCATTCTTCAGTTGATAGATACCTAGGTTGTTTCCATCTTTTGGCTATTGTAAATAGTGCTGCAATGAACATGGGTGTGCATATGTCTGTTCTTGTCCTGGCTCTCACTTCTTTAGAATATATACCTAGTAATGGAATGACTGGGTCAAATGTATTTCTAATTCCAACTTTTGAAAGAAAGCCATACTGCTTTCCACAATGGTTGTACCATTTTATAGTCCTTCCAGGAGTGTATGAGAGTCCCAATCTCTCCACATCCTTGCCAGCATTTTTTATTTTCTGTCTTTTTGAACTTTGCTACTAGTGGTGGGGCAAGATGGTATCTCATTGTTGCTTTTATTTGCAACTCTCTAATGGCTAATGATCGTAACATTTCTTCGTATGTTTTTTGGCTGCTTGAATATCCTCTTTGGTGAAGTGTCTATTCATGTCTTCTGCCCATTTTTTAATTGGATTATTTGTCTTTTTGTTGGTGAGGTGTTGGAGTTTTCTATAAATTCTAGAGGTAAGTCACTTGTCAAATATGTCATTGCCAAATATTTTTTCCCAATATGTAGGTTCTCTTTTGACTTTTGGAGAAGTCTTTGGAAGCACATAAAAATTTAACTTTGAGAAAGTCCCATTTATCTAGTTTCTCTTCTTCTGTTTGTGCATTTTGGGTTGTGCTTGATAGTCTATTTATGTCATATATTAGTGCCCCTAAATTTCCCCCTATATTTTCCTTGAGGAACTTTATAGGTTTAGGTTTCACATTTAAGTCTTTGACCCATCTGGACTTAGTTTTTGTGTATGGTGTGAGGTTGCAAAAAGGGTAGGGAGACCGCAACTTCTGACCTTCTCTAACTCCACAAGGTGAAGACAGAATCACCATCAGTAGCCCAAAGGTCTATTCCTGCAAGGTCAGACATGCCATCTCCCTCCAGGCCTTTTACCAACCCTGACACCAACCGTTCCTCCTGCAGCACCCACCACCTCTCTGCTGTGTTTGATAATTTGCTGCAGTGGCCATCCAGAACTCACAGATTATGGGGTTTATTAGGGAAGCACCAGGCTACAATTCAAATGCAGGAACAACACTCAGTCTCTGTCAACCCACCGTCTCTCAGCCAGTGGTCTCGCTCAGTCTCTCTCCCAACAGTGCATGTCTCTCAGTGTCTCTTTCTCAGCACACATGTCTTTCTCAGCAGCACATGTCTCGGAGGAGCACGTTTCTCTCAGCAGCACATCGTTCTCAGCTAGAAATCACAGAGACTCCTTCTGCCTCTAGGAAGGCTCCTTTTGAACCTGGCAGAGTAGCCAAACTAACTAATCATAACATCAGAATTCTAAACACCTGAGATAGTGAGAACTTCCCAGAATATTGCTTTGTGCCACTTGCAACAGAAATACTCCAGGTGGATAATTTTAACAATCAGGAACTGCTCAGTTGCTCACAACAAATCCCATCATGGAGTTTACAAAGGCTTATGACTAGAAAAGTCGTACCAGGTGATTTACTACACCGCAGAGGTACAGATCTTGTTTAATTTTTCTGCAAATGGATACCCAGTTTTGCCAGCCCCATTTATTAAACAAACATTCTCTTCCCCATTTAATGGATTTTGAGCCTTTGTCAAAAATCAGCTGACCATAGGCCAATAGATCTATTTCTGGGTTCTCAATTCTATTCCATTGATCTATGTGTCTGTCATTATACCCATGCAAGGCAGTTTTGACTACTATGGCTGTATAGTAGGTTTTGAGATCTGGCAGTGTGAGATCTACTTTGTTCATCTTCTTCAATAGTGCTTTACTTATCTGAGGTCTCTTTTCCTTTCCACATAAAGTTAGTGAGTAGTTTTTCCATATCCTTAAAGAATGTTGATGGGATCTGGATTGGGATTGCAATGAATGTATAGATTGCTTTGGGTAGAATTGACATTTTCACAATGTTCAATCTTCCTATGCACAAATGTGGTATGCTCTTTCATTTGTGTAGATCTTTTATGGTTTCTTGAAGTAGTCTTTTATAGTTTTCTTTGTTCAGGCCTTTCATTTCCCTGGTAAGATTTATCCTCAAGTATTTTATTTTTTTTAGTAGCTAATATAAATTGTATTGATTTCCTTTTTTTCTTTTTCAGCAATGTCTTTGCTGGTGTAGAGGAATCCAACTGGTTTTTGGATGTTGATCTTGTATCCTGCCATGATGATAAATCTCTCAATTAGTTCCAGTAGATTTTTGACTGAGTCTCTTGGGTTTTCTAGGTATAGGATCATATATCATCAACAAATAGGGAAAGTTTGACTTCTTCCTTACCAATTTGGATGCCTTTGATTTCCCTTTCTTGCCTTATTTCCCTGGCTAGGACTTCCCATCCAATGTTGAATAGAAGGAGTGATAGAGGGCATCCTTGTCTGCTCACGAGGAAAATGGTTTCAGTCTCTCTCCATTGAGAATAATGTTGGCTGTTGGTTTTGCATGTTGTTGTTGTTGTTGTTATGTGCCATCGAGTTGGCCCCGACTCATAGCGACCCCTCCTTGGGTTTCCAAGGCAGTATCATACGGAAGTAGGATTGCCCAAACTTCCTTCCTAGGAGTGACTGGTGGGTTTGAACCGTAAATGCCCTTTATTATGTTGAGAAATGTCCCTTCTATTTCTATTTTGCTGAGAGTTTTGATCAGGAATGGGTGTTGGATTTTATCCAATGCCTTTTCTGTGTCGATTGATATGATCATGTGGTTCTTTTCCTTTGTTTTATTTATGTGGTGAATGACGTTCTTTTTCTAATGATGAACCATCCCTGCATATCTGATATGAACCCCACTTGGTCATAATTAATTACTTTCTTGATATGTTGTTGGAGTCTATTGGTTATGATTTTGCTTAAGATTTTTGCATCTATATTCATGAGGGATATTGGTCTGTAGTCTTCCTTTTGAGTGATGTCTTTGCCTGGTTTTGGTATCAAGGTTATGCTTGCTTCATAAAATGAATTAGTCAGAATTCCATCCTTTTCTATGTTTTGGAATAGTTTGAGTAGGATTGGTGTCAATTGTTCTCTGAATGTGTGGTAGAATTAGCGATGAAACCATTTGGTTCAGGACTTTACTTGTTGGAATTTTTTTTTTTTTTTTTTTTTTTTTTTTATGACCTGTTCAATTTCTTCTTTCATTGGCTAATTTTTGGAAGTAGATCACCAGGCCTTTTTTCCTAGTCTATTTTAGTCTGAGAGGCCCACTGAAACCTGTCCATTATGGGTGACTCTGTGACTATTTCAAATACCAATGGTATAGCTTCCAGCACATCATAGCAATATGCAAACCAGCACAGTAAGACAAACTAGCAGACAGGTGGTGGCAATAAAGATTAACAATTATTATTTAAGCTTTCTAAGCATTAGCTTCTCACTGAAAATAGGAAGAGTAATACACTTGTCACATATGGTTGATGTGGGAATGAAAAAGAAATTGCATGTAAATTGTTAGCATAGACCAAGTAAATGCAAAGGGAAAAAAAGTTGAAGCAAGTACAAGGAATGGTTTCACTGTGCAGCCACAAAAATTAGTAAATATATAAAGAGTACAAAAGGAAAAGTGATTTGCAACTCAAAGGCAAAGTTTTAGAAACTTAATTTGTAAGAGACTGGAAGCCAGTTCAGGCCTGATGATGTGACTAAGAACAGACATTCCATTTGAAGCTGATACATTTAATAAACACTGATTCATTTTCACTTCACTAAAGGTGACGGGATATTTTACATGTGCATGGTCACATTTTGGAACAAATATCTGGAGATGCTAACTTAGTGAAATGAGATTATGTATGAAAGGTGACATTAATTGCCACATTATATTGGAAGGCCATGTGACACAGTTAAAACTAAGTAAGCTAAATTTATTTAATTATATAAATTATTATATTTCATAGTAACTTGTCTTAGTCTCTTAGCTACAATAACAGAAATACCACAGGTGAATGTCTTTAACAAACAGTAATTTTTTTCTCACAGTTAGGAAGCTTAAAGTTCAAATTCAGGACACCAGCTCTACTGAAGGGCTTTTTCTGTTGGCTCTGAGGTGTTTGTTTCTTCAGCTTCTATTCTTCAGTTCCTTGGTGACTTTCATAAAGCTGGTCATCATCTGTTTTCTCCCATCTATTCTTCCTTTCTTCTGTGCTTACTCTGTTCTTTTGTATCTCAAAAGTGATTGGTTTACAAAACACTCTACATTGAAATGACCTCATTAACATAACAAAGAAAACCCTATTCCCAAATGGTATTGCATCCACAAGTAGACGAGTTAGAATTTATAACACATATTGTTGGAAACAATTCAATTCACAACTTTCATATAATATAAAAGATAAACAAATACTGTATATATACATAGGATATATGTGCATATATATAAAATGTATGTGGGTGCAATTAGGGAGAGAGAGAAAGAGAGCAGTGATTAAAGCACTTGACTGTAACCAAAAAATCAGTGGTTCAAACTCACCAGCCACTCCATGGGAAAAGGATGGAGTCCTGGTGGTGCAAATAGTTAAGCACTCGGCTGCTAACCAAAATATTGGTCGTTTTTGGTGAAGCCCTGCTGCAGAAAGATCTAGTGATCTGCTTCCATAAAGATTAAACTCAAGAAAACTTTACGCATCATTTCTACTCTGTCACATGGGACGACTACGAGTCGAAATTGAGTAGATAGTGAAATAGGACCAAACGCAGTCCCTGCCTGGTGTGCAGTCAGGCTAAAATAGTTTGCACACCAAGTGATTAAGAGGAGAGAAAATTATTTATTGCAAAGGGCAACGCTAAGAGTAGGGATACCCCCATACCCAGATCTGACTTCCCGAAACTCCATCGAATTACAATTTTGTAGGTTTAAGAACAGAGGCTTATGCATATTCATAAAAGTTTCAGGAATTTGGGTGTGAGATGGTTGACAATTGGCTGAAATTTCCTTCACCTTGGTTTAAAGGGACAGTAGCATTTTGAGCCAGTGCTCTTGCATACCAGATGAGTCACACCAGCTTCCTATCATCAGCTGATTGGGGCTTAGGCAGAAGAGAGAGTGTTAGTTCCCAGTAGCTTTGTTCCTCTCTGCCCCACTGCACATGTCCATGGGCTAGAGTTGATTTTCAAGTTGTTTTCTAAGACACATTAACGTGTTTATCACCTGTGCCTGAGGAAATAGCAGGAAATATTTTCTTTTCATTCAATTCTTAAGGAACTGAGCTTATTGTTTATTCATCTGTCTCCAACCGGAGTCCTATGTGTTTACTCATTTATCTCCAACCAGGGTCCAGGGTGGGGAAATAGTTGAGGGTAATTAAGTTACTTATCTATTCCCATCCAGGGTCTTATCTGTTCTAATTATCTGCCTTAACCAGGGTGGGGGAAATAGTTTTGACTTCACTCAGTTTCAATAGCACCTAACAACAACAAATATATATACATATACACACATATATATAAAGCAAAAAACCACACTGCCATCAAGTCAGTTCCAACTCATAGTAACCTCAGTAGACCTGGCCCATAGAATTTCCAAGGCTGTAAGTCTTTACAGAAGCAGACTGCCTCATCTTTCTCCTTTGGAGTAGCTGGTGGGATCAAACTACTAATGACCTTTTAAATAGCAGCTGATAGCAGCTGAATGCTTTAACCACTATACCACCAGGGCACTCTCTCTTTCTCCCTTTCTCTCTCTCTATCCATATGTATTGTGTGTGTGTGTGTGTATACATGTGTGTTTGTGTATATATATATGTATATATATATATATGTGTGTGTGTGTGTATATATATATATATATA
>NW_006921683.1:6138317-6155289 GCF_000298275.1 Orycteropus afer afer
TAGATGGCAGCTTCCTAGCTTTTAAGGTCCCAGTCGCTACTCGCCAAAGTAGTAGGTGGAACAATGTTTTGTATAGTATGTTATGCCAATTGAACCAGCCACTTCTTGGAAGGAGGATTGGTCAATCTACTTCTGTAATGATGTCGCCTTGGATACCCAAGGAGGGGTCTCTGTGAGTCGGACCCAACTTGACGGCAGTGAGTTGAGTTTTTATATATCACTTTCACAGTAAATATAGGACTGAGAAAGTAAGGAGAAAAGATGTGAGTATACACATGGTGGCAAACTAGCAAAGTACTTACTATATAGTAAGAGTTGGGCAAAGATAGAAATGCAAATAATATGAACATAGAATTGTTCTAGCCAGGAAGGAGAAGTGAAGTTATGGTACAAGATGGTATCATTAAGTATTATCTCGTTGTGTTGTGGTTAAAGCATATATTTATCTGCTAACCAAGAAGTTGGTGGTTCAATCCCACTAGCTGCTCTGCAGAAGAAAGATGAGGCTGTCTGCTTCCATAAAGACTCACAGACTTGGAAAACCTGTGGGCAGTTCGGCTGTCCTAAAGGGTTGCTATGTGTTCTGGTTACTTAGTGCCGTTCTGACAAGAAATGTACCACCAATGGGATGGCCTTAACAAACAGGAGTTTATTCTTACAATTTGGAGGCTTTAAGTCCAAGTTCAAAGTACCAGGCTCTAGGGGCTGGGTGAAAGCCCCTCAATCTTGGGGTCAAGCTCTGCCCCTGCTCCTGGCCCACTAGAGCTAGAGGCATTGCTTCACTCAGATATTTACTGGCTGTTGAGGCTGAAAAGCCCCAAATTGTCAAGTAAAAAGGTACAGTCCTGATGTTACCCAACCACCTGGCAGGCCATTAACTTAAGTCCATTATAAGTCCCAAAGTTGGCAGAGCATACCAGGCTGCTGAGCAGCGACATGGCTACATGCAGGGTCTACGTGTGCCGTAAGCTAGAGAACATTCCCAAGGCTTCTCCTTACATATGGGAAGCAGACCATAACCCTAAGGCAGCTACTCAGCTGCTTATGGTAGATCCCAACATGGAGCTGATTGCCAATCTCATCATGGGGAATAACTACCATCAGCTGCCCAGCCACTCAGTCAGGCCTAGCTAAGTTGACACACAAACATAACTACCAAAATTCTACCCTTTGTCAACTTGGCATATGTACAGATCTTCATTGGGTGGTATCTGTACAGATCTCCTCCACTGGGTGGCTCCAGTCCCCCAGTTCCTCTAAGTGGTGACCTCAACCCCTTGGCCAGGTGGCACGTTCCTCTCCCTCTTAAGCATGGCAGCCCCACCCCCTCACTCTTGGGCAACAGCTATGGCTCCATCCCACTGGCTCACATGAACGAGCAGCCCCACACTCCAAAACGAAGTTGGTGAAGGCCTGGCTCTTTGAAACCTAAGGAGCTATGATCATTCTACCCCCCAAGACCATGGTTCTACCCTTTCAGGCTGAGGCAGCTCTGTTTCTGTTTCCTTGGTCTCCGCTTCTGCCAATTAATGCCGGAGGACAATCTTCTTGCCCCAAAGGACATTTAGCTTTCTTGCTCCGTGGGCTGGCCAACCTGCTACTCCATTTTAAACTGTTCTCTTCTACCAATTAATGCCTAAAGGCAACCCACTCCACCAGGAAGCCGCCTAACCAGAGACATCAAGCTTTCTCCTCTGTGGGCTGGTAAGGCTTTCGCTGTCTCATACCAGTTCTCTCAGCTCTGCTCCTGCCATCTCTCATGCCAGTCTCTGGGCTCTGCTCCTACCATCTGTCATGCCATATGCCGGGGTATCTCTTCCAAGGTCTGGGGTCAAGGACACACTCCAATCCTGTTTCCACATTTTAGGTATCTGTTAGAGCAGCACCCACTCTCTCAGTACCAAATTCTGTTCTGGTTACCTAGTGCCGCTCTGACAAGAAATATACCACTAATGGGAAGGCCTTAACAAACAGGAGTTTATTCTTACAATTTGGAGGCTTTAAGTCCAAGTTCAAAGTACCAGGCTCTGGGGGCTGGGTGAAAGCGCCTCAATCTTGGGGTCAAGCTCTGCCCCTGCTCCTGGACCACTGGAGCTAGAGGCGTTGCTTCACTCAGACAGCTGCTGGCTGTTGAGGCTGAAAAGCCCCAACTTGTCAAGTAAAAGGGTACAGTCCTGATGTTACCAAACCACCCGGCAGGCTGTTAACTTAAGTCAATTGTAAGTCCCAAGGTAGGCAGAGCATAGCAGGCTTACGCTAGACAAAGTGGTGAAAGAGTGAGATGAGTTCAGGGCTGCTGAGTCACAGTTCAAGCACCACATAAAAGACCTCAATGTTTCCAGTTGTGCTCTGAAAGAAAGCCTTATTTCTTCTAGGAACAGAGCTGATATTGCCAAAAACCAAACCCAGTGTCTTATTGTAACGGTGGCTGAATTACAATACTGATTAAATTGCCAACCCAGAATGGTATCTGAAGTTAAAGTGTGGGCATTAATTGGGGAAAAAAATGTGATCCTGAAACCTGGAATGGGGACATATAATGATTTATAATTATTTTGTTTAGTGAAAGTAGGACCAACCAACCAGCTTCCTTATACTCCTCATGCTGACAAAACTGCAGAGAAGTATCAAACATGCAATCACCCAGAGCCTCACTTCTCAAAAATACTTGATCTGTTGGTGGTGCTATTTTGGGTATTAGTGTTGCCACCTCATGCCATGGATTAGTAGGGCCCTCTTTACTAATGGAGGCAAAGTCACCAGTGCCTTTATAATTAATCAAATTGAAGAACCAAAACATAATTAGTGAGAAGCAATTTTGGGCAGACAGTGGGGTCAGATAGTCAGGAAAATGAGGCTATGGAGCCTGTAAATTCTGTTGAATCCATCACATCTGAAGGGATTACTATAAAACCATTATCCCTTCCACCTCAATTTGATAGGATTAACCCAAGTGTTCCTGCTGGGTTATTGCCTGTGGTAGATGCCATGGAAGACATTGCTGAATGTTCTCAGGAACTGCTCAACCACCCATTGTTGCTGCTAGACCTATAACTAAACTTAAGTCCAAGTGAGCCCCAAAAGGTGAAATACAAAGTTTGACTGAGGAAGTGGTATGCTACACCCAGGAAGACCTAATTGATTTTTCTAACATGTATAGACAGAAACCTGGAGAATATGTGTGGGAATGGCTTCTGAGGGTGTGGGATAATTGTGCAAGGAATGTAACATTGGATCAGTCTAAGTTTATTGATTTAGGCCCACTAAGTACAGATTCTTCCTTCAATATTTCAGTTCAAGAGGTTAGGAAAGCTCTCTAGTGCACCCAGCCTAACACATGTGGAAACATCAGCTGATCTCACAGTTTTGAAACCAAGTGGCTATCTGCTTCTTTCAAGATTATAGCCTAAAAAATCTTATGTAGCAGTTCTACTCTGTCATACGAATTGGAATCTATTTGACTGAACCTAAGAACAACAAACTACTGGAAGTTGAGCCCTCTAGGTTGGAAGGCACTCAAAATACACAGAAGCTGCAAGAGTGGACTGGAGCATAATGATGATCATGAAGATGGTGCAGGACCAGGCAATGTTTTATTCTGTTGTACATGGAGTCACCATGAGTTGGAGCAGACTTGGTGACAACTAAACAACACATCAATTATTGTAAATGCAAACACATAAAGCACTTAAAAGACAAGGCAAGAATTAAACAAGGAGGAACAGAGGAGAGATTCTATGGAATCTCAGAGGAAGAAATGATTGCATTTAGTTGGGCTTCTGAGGGAGTTTTTTATGGTCGGCCTTGCAGTAGATTGAGCTCAGATCTGAAGAATCTTAACTGTTCCATTTCTAATTCCTATATGATGGTTGGACCTGACATGATCAGGGCAGTGATTTTAAGAACTTTTCTTGCACCCATGTGTGGGTTGGATTAAAGCAGCAATAAATAGGTAGGTGAAGTCAGAGAAGACATTTCAGTAGCCTAGGAAAGATAATAAGGTACCGAGCTGTATTCGGAACACTAGAAATGGAAGGGAAAGGAGACTTTGGAACAAATGCCTTTCTAAGGGGTTTACATTGACCCTTTCATGTCAGCAAGAGGTCTCAATATTATAGGAACATGAAATGATTCACCTCATACTGGGCATTGCTATTGCCAAGTTCCATCTTTAGACATTTTTTTTTTTTAAGTTGGTGTGAGTAAAAGTGCAAATATACTAGTTAATTGTTCTATTTTTATGTCACTGTGCAGGGAAACAGAAAAAGGAAGAGTTTTATTCATGTGTCATACTCTGAGACTTACGGTAGTTTGCTAATTATAAGTTCTATTGTCTTGGGCTCAAAAGGAATTCAAGAGCTGAACCAAGTATAGTAAGGGCTCCCAGGCCCCAGTGATTACACAGCTGCAAAATTTGTAGCCTGAAATGTCAGGCTGCCTTAGTATTTTTGCAGGCCAAAAGGCCAAGCAAAGTCAAACAGTTTCTTGTTTCCAAAATCTGCAACATCTAACAATAGCATTCAAGACTGAATCAGAAACTTTAGTGTCTTCCCTGGCCTCCTTGACAAACACCTGGCTGAGCCTGTTATTTTTCCATCTGTTGAATGGAGGATAATCATGCTTTCATCTATCCCTGCCTTTCTAACAGATCCCTGGTTTCAAGATTTTTTTGTGTGTGCTGAATTAAACTTCCTTTGGATGTCTTTATACACATGGCTGTAGGGCAGGCTTTCTATCCTGGTTTAATTCTTTATATTAAGAGTTAGCTGCCTTCATAGTGCTTAGGGTTTTGTGCCCAACTGACTTCTCATCCCTAAAGTTAGGTCACTACTTGCACATTCAGGTACAATTTTACTGTAATCTTAAAATTCTTCTCTAAATGGATAACCTTTCTAAAGTAATATGAAATGAAACAATTGACTTGATATTACCTCTCTGTAAAAATAAACTCTAAAAAGAAAAAGAACACAAAAATATAGATGTTGAATTATAGGTGATTTTTCAAATGTTTTCATTTTTTTTCCAAGTTCTTCATAATTAAAAAAAAATATTTTATATAGTTTTAAACTATCCTTGTCATTAAAAAAAAGAACATTTTTGCTAGCCATACTCATCATACTTCTTTTTTATTACTCCTGTGTTTTACCTTCAGCAAATATATTCCTTGAAATGTTTTCATAATTACACATATCAGTGAGTTATTTTATTCTATATTTATGGTTCCAAAATTTTGGGTTTTAAAATAGTTTAGGAGATGATAGAGATTTTTTAATTTTGGGTTTCAAAAATAAGGGCCATTCACAAAAACAATTGGTGATGGGAATGTGTAAGTTGGAAACAAGGAAGAAGCATCAATAGTTGGAAAATAGGGGCTTGGTGACAGAAATGACACTGGAGATTGCATGATAGAATTTCACATGAACAATGACTTATTCATTGCAAATACCTTTGTAAACAACATAAGTAGCAACTATACACTTGGAACTCACCAGATGGAACACACTGGAATCAAGTTGACTACATCTGTGAAAAGAGGCAATGGAGAAGCTGAATATCATCAGTCAGAACAAGGCTATGAACTGACTATATCTGATATTGATCAGATCATCAATTGCTCATATATAGATTTAAGTTGAAGCTGAAGAAATTAAAACAAGTCCACTAAAGCCAAAATATGACCTTGAGTATATCCCACCTGAATTTAGAGACCATCTGATTTGATGCAATGAACATCTATGACTGAAGCCTAAATGAGTTGTGTGATGACATCAAGAACATCATACATGAAGAAAGCAAAACATCATTAAAAAGACAGGAAAGGAAGAATAGACCAAAATGAATGTCAGATGACATTGAAGCTTGCTATTGAATGGAGAATAGTTAAAGCAAATGGAAAAATGACAAGATAAAAGAGCTGAACAGAAGATTTCAAAGGTCAGCTCAACAGGACAAAGTAAAATACTGTAATGAAATGTGCAAAGACATGGAGATGGAAGATCAAAGGGGAAGAACATGCTCTATCTAAAATGAAAATCATTTCTGAAGCTGAAAGAACTGAAGAAAAAAGTCAAGCCTTAAGTTACAACATAGAAGTATTCCAATGGCAAAATATCAAACAATGCAGATATTATCAAAGAAAGTTGGAAGGAGTACACAGAATCACTATACCAACATTCAACCATTTCAGGAGATAGCTTATAATCAAGAATAACTGGTATTTCAGGAAGAGGTCCAAGCTACACTGAAGGAATTGGTGGAAAACAAGGCTCCAGGAATTGGCTAAATACCCACTGAGATGTTTCAACAAGTGGATGCAGTACTGGAGGCACTCGTTTATCCTAAGAAATTTGGAAGACAGCTACTTTGTTAACACACTGGAAGAGATCCATATTTGTTCCCATTCCAAAGAAAGGTGATCCAATAGAATGGGGAAATTATTGAACCATATCATTAGTATCATATACAAGTAAAATTAAAGGGAACTGCCAGAAATTCAAGCCAGATTTGAAGAGGATTTGGAATGAGGGATATCATTGCTGATGTCAGATGGATCTCGGCTGAAAGCGAAGACTACCAGAAAGATGTTTACTTGTGTTTTATTTTAGCTATGCATATGTATTCAACTGTGTAGATCATAAAAAATTATGGATAACATTGCAAAGAATGGGAATTCCAGAGCATTTAATCTCATGAAGAAACTTTACACAGATGAAGATGTTGTTGTTGCTAGAAGAGAACAAGGGCATACCACATACTAAAATCAAGAAAAGTGTGCATTGTATCCTTTCACCATATTTATTCAATCTGTATGCTGAGCAAATAATCAGAGAGGTTGGATTATATGAAGAAGAATGCGACATCAGGATGGGAAGAAGACTCATTAACAACCTGCGATATGCAGATGATGCAATATTTCTTGCTGAAAATGAAGATGATTCTTACTGATAAACATCAAAGATTACCTTAGGAAGTATGGATTACACCTTAACATAAAGAAAAGAGAAACTTTCATAACTGGACCAATAAGCAACATCATAATAAATGGAAAAAAGTTTGAAGTCAAGGATTTCATGTTACTTGGATTCACAATGTCCATGGAAACAGCAGTTAAGAAATCAAACAACGTATTGCACTGTACAAATCCACTGCAGAATACCTCTTTTAAGTTGCAAAAATATCACTTTGAAGACTAAAACGCACCTCACCAAAGTCATGGGATTTTCAACAGCTTCATATGCATATGAAAGCTAGAAAGTGCATAAAGAAGACTACAGAAGAATTGCTTTTGAATTGTGGTGTTGGTGAAGAATATTTAAGGTATCATAGACTTCTGGAATAATGAACAAATCTGCCTTAGAGGACGTACAGACAGAATGTTGTTTAGAGGAGAGAATGACATGACTTTGTTTCTCATACTTTGGCCTTGTGGTGAGAAAGGATTGATCCTTGGAGAATCATATCATACTAGGTTAGGCAGAGGATCAGTGAAAAAGGAAAAGACCTTCAATGAAATGGATCGACACAGTGGCTGCAACAATGCACTCAAGCATAGCAGAGATTGTGAGGATGGCATAGGACCAGGCAGTGTTTTGTTCAGTTGTACATAGGGTTGCTAAGTTGGAACTAACTTGACAGTATCTAATTTAAAAAAAAAAAAAAAAACTATCCTTTACTACCAAAATTTTTTAAACAAAAAATATGTTGAAGCACTGTAATAGTACAAAGGACCAGTAGAGACCTGAAAGGCAACCCCCTCCAAAGATATGAAGCCCCAATCCCTGGAATCTGTGAATGTCAGTTATTATGGTGAAGTCTTTGCAGATGTGATAAAGTTAATGATCTTGAACTGTGGAGATTATCCTGGATTGTCCTTATAGGCCCCAAATTCTATCACAAATGTCCTTATCAAAAAGAGACATTAAAGAAAGAGGAAATGACTATGTAAACAAAGAAGGAGTGAAAGATTGAAGTGATATGGCCACAAGCTGAGAAAAAGGAATGGATTCTCCCCTAGAGCCCAGTATGGCCCTCTTAGCACCTTGGTTATGCATTTCAGACCTTCAGAACTGAGAATAAATTTCTGTGGTTTTAAGCCACCAAATATGTGGTAATTTGTTACAGCATCCACTTACATAGGACCTAATCTCAAGGCAAAAAAAAAAAAAAAATTCCCTTCACAGGTGTGATAGTTAATTTTGTGTGTCAACTTGACTGGGCCTGATTAAGTGGCTGGGTAGCTGGATGTACTTATTCCCCATGGTAAGATTGGTACTTAACTCCATGGTAGAATCTATTGGAGCAACGGAGTAACTGCTTTAGGGATGTGGTCTGCTTCCACTATATAAAAAGCAACTTTAAGGAAGGTCTCGAGTTTTTTGGCATACTTGAACCCTGCATGTAGCCAAGTCATTGTTCTGTCATGGCCTGCTGATCTTTGGACTTTTTCTGGATTTGAATTAGTGTTGTTTGGTAACATTGTGACCCTGCCTTTGTACTTGTTGACCTTGGGTCTGTCAGCCTCAGCAGCCAGCAATTGTCTGAGTGAAGAAAACCCTCCAGCTTCAATGGAGGAGGCAGAGCTGAAGCCCAAGGTTGAAGGTTTTCACCCAGTCCCTAGAGCTAGCACTTTGAACTTGGACTTAACACCTCCAAAATTGTAAGAGAATAAACTTCTGTTTGTTCAAGGCATTTCATGTGTGGTATATTCCTGTCAGAGAGGCACTAGGTAACCAAAACAACAGGAAAGGCCAATATACAAATTTGTGCAAGCATATATATATGTTATACTCAAATATATGTAAAGGTTTTTCCCATTATCTGAAAGTAGATCATTCCTATGAAACCTTTTATGAACAAAAATGGTGTAAAGTGAAGAAGTAACTACCATAAATTTAGATAGGAAACATTTTGAGTATTCCAGACCCCCAAAAAATAACCTATCAATACACAAAACCTAAAATTATACTAACATAGATTGTTCACAGATATAGTTCAAAACTATGAACCCTTGATGCTGAAAGACTGAGTCTAGTTCCTGGGAAAGGAGTTTGACAACACCACTTTGGCTGCTCAGAGTTTGTACTACATCTTTAATGATTCACTGAAAAAGAAACTTTTCACCTTTACTCTTAAAAGTGAAAATCTTCATATTTCTTTCAGTTAGGAGGAAAAAAAAGTACTAACATAGATCATGTGTAAAACCAGAATAGTGTAAAGTAAACTTTTGAAAAGTAAAATACATGTAAACCATTTCTAGCCCAATAAAATTCTATTTTATGATATTGTGATAGTTGGAGCTGTGTGTCAACTTGCTGGACCATAATTCTGTCTAGTTTAAGCTGTTGTAATGTGGTTATTCCCATGATGGGATCAGATGATTATGTTTTGAGCAGCCAATCTGTTGAAAGGGAGTTTCACTAGGGGTGTGGCCTGCTTCCAGTATATCTATGGACATCCTGGGAAAAGAGACATTCCTCTGTGGATCGGGATTCTGTTTTGCTGCCTACAACTGTCCATGAGTGAACAATCTATCATTCAGCCTGGAGATCTTGGATTCGTCATTCATTGGAGTCAATAGCCAGTACACTGCCTATCAACCTTGAGTTCCTCAGCCCCTGCAGCTGCAAGAGTCAGGAAAAGCCTCCAGCTTGACGTTTGATCCAAGAATTTTGGACTTGCCAGCTTCTATAAGTGTGTGAGTCATTTTCCTAAGATAAATTTCTCTCTCTCTCTCTCTCTCTCTCTCTCTCTCTCTATATATATATATAAGCTTTACTGGTTTTGTTTCTCTAGAGAACCCAGTGTAACACATTTATTATATTGCATAAAATTATGAAGAGGAGCCAGAATAGGAGTTTTGATAATATGGTGGAATAGGCAGACAAGTTACACAGACCATCTGCAGCAAAGCAATGAAAAACCGATTGAAAACAATACTGAAGATGATCCTGGAACCCTGAGCTTGGAAAGAAAGGATAAAAAAAAAGTAGGTTAAATACCAACTAGTAGAAGAATATGACTGAAAACAATGAATGAGGAGACAAACAGCTGTGGACTACTGGTTATGCTAAGGTTGCAGCCATTTTTTATATTTTCCAATAGCAACCTAAGAATCAGCTGTGCTCACTAAAGACTGTATGGCCAATGACTACACTAGTGCCTGACAACCAGAAAGGAAAACACTGAAGAAGGAGACAAACAGACCTGTGGATTGCCAGCAGCTGTCCTGAGAGCACAGCAATTTTGAATATTTGCAAGTGGCTGGCGTATCCATTTTGAATTTATACTAGTGGCCTTCTTATAGGAGTGGGCTCCACTTGCTGAGACAGCATAGGTGGCCATACTGGAGGCTGACAACTGGAAAGATATTAAACATAAATACAACACCACCACAGTGTCTTGGACCCAAGATCATCACAGTCCATACAAAGAAGCACGATAAAGTAGTAGAAACAAGGGATCAGGGTACAAACCCAGAAAATATCCCTGAGGAAGAAGCAGTATTGGCACTTCCTGATAAGGAATTCAAAGGATTATATTTGGGGACCTTCAAAAGACTGAGAGACAGATCAAGGAAAGCATTGACAAGATCAAGGAAAACACTGACAAAATTAAGGAAAACACAGACAAAACTCTAGAATAATTTAGGAAAACAATACAAGAACAAATTGACAAAATAAACAAAAAATTAGAAATGATACAAAAACAACAAACAGAAATCCAGAAGATTAATACTAAGATTTCAGAAATAAATAACACATTGAATGGTCACAGGAGTAGAACTGAATCAATGGAATTCAGAATTAATGAGAGTGAAGACAAATACCCAAATACTACTTTGTTAAGGGATCAATCAGACAAAAGACCAAAACAAAATGTTAAAAGCCTAAGATTCATGTGGAATATCATCAAGAGAAATAACCTACATGTAATTGGAATTCCAGAACAGGAAGAGGCAAATTAAGCCACAGAGAAAATTGTTGAAGATTTGTTGAAAGAGAATTACCCCAATATAATGAAGGATGAGAATATATCCATTCAAGAACTTTAACAAAACCCAAATGAGATAGACCACAAAAGAAAATCACCAAGGCATATCATAATCAAGCTCACCAAAACCAAAGACAAAGAAAGAATCCTGAAAGCAGCACAAGAGAAACGAAAAGTTACCAAAAAAGGGCAAACAATAAGACTAAGCTCTAACTTCTCGGCAGAAACCACGCAGGTGAGAAGGCAGTGGGATAATAAATATAAAACCCTGAAAGAAAAACACCTCCTGCCAAGAGTTACATACCCAACAAAATTGTCCATCAAATATGAGGGTGGAATTAGGAGCTTTCCAGATAAGCAGAAATGAAGGGAATTTGTTAAAACCAGACCAACCTGGTTGGTTTGAGGTTGAAGAGATGCTAACAGGAGTCCTTCGGACAGAGAACCAACAATAGCAAACAAATGATGAGTAACACATATGGTGACATAACCCAGAAAGCAACCTAGTTATAGAAGTATACAAAGTAAAATAAGCTGAAACACTGTAAACAGGGAACCAGAGACATCAGTTGGTAAATGAGGACAACTACAAACCAAACAGAGGGAATAAATATCACAGTTACAGAACTTCTATATGGTAAGGAATTCAAGACAAATGTGAGATAGAACAGACTGTTTTATTAAACTTTGGAAGAAAAAATAAACCACAAGATAACCTCAAAGAAAAATAATGAACTTTTGCATCAAAACAAAAAAGAGGACAAGCACAAATATTTAGCAAATACTAAAACAATAGCAACAAAGGACATGATAATAGGATTCATAAACAAAATGAGCTCAGCATAAAAAATGATATGGAACAAAGAAATCAGCAACATCATGAAAAAAACACATAACAAAATGACATCAATAAGTTCATACTTGTCAATAATTACACTGAATATCAATGGATTAAATGCACCACTCAAAAGACAGACAGTTGTAGAGTGGATAAGAAAATATGACTCATCAATATGCTGTCTACAAGAGACTCACCTCAGAAACAAAGACAGAAATAGATTAAACATCAAAGTTTGGCAAAAGATCTACCAAGCAAATTGCAGTGAAAAGAAACAAGGAGTGGCCATATTAATTTCTGGTAAAATAGATTTTAAGGCAAAAATGACCATAAGAGACAAAGAAGAACATTATCTAATGATTAAAGAATCAATTGAACAATAGGACATAACCATAATAAATATCAATGGACCCAATGAAATAGCTCCAAAATACATAAATCAGACTTGAACAGAATTGAAAAGACAAATAGATGACTCCACAGTAATAGTGTTGTTGTTGTTGTTATGTGCCATCAAGTCAGACCCAACTCATAGTGACCCCTCCTTGGGTTTCCAAGGTGGTATCACTACGGAAGTAGATTGCCCAAACTTCCTTCCAAGGAGTGGCTGGTGGGTTTGGCCTGCCAACCTTCTGGTTAGCAGTCAAGTGCCTTAGGCACTATGCTAATGCACCACTTTCAATAAGAGATAGAATAATCAGAAATAAACTCAACAAAGATGTAGAGGAACTAAACAATACATTCAACCAACTTGTTCTTACAGACATCTACAGAGCACTTCACCCAACAATAACAAAATATATATTCTTTTCCAGCACACATGGAACATTCTCCAGGATAGACCATATATTAGGTCACAAAGCAAGCCTCAATAAATTTAAAAGCATTGAAATACTGCAAAGCATCTTCTCAGATCACAATGCTATAAAATTAGAAATCAGCAGCAGAAAAACCAACAGAAAAAGAGCAAACACATGGAAACTGAGTAACAGCCTCCTTGAAAAGACTGGGTAGTGGAAGAAATAAAAAAATGATGTTAAAAAATTCCTTGAATCAAACAAGAATGAAAACATAGCATACCAAAATCATTAAGACACAGCAAAAGCAGTGATCAGTGGGCAATATATAGCAATAGACATATACATCAAAAAAGAAGAAAGAGGCAAAATCAACACTATAACCCAACATCTCCAACAATTAGAAGAAGAGCCACAATAAAAAGTTACAGTCTCAAGAAGAAAAGAAATAATAAAGATCCAAGCAGAAATAAACAGAAAAATAGAAAGACAATAGCAAATATCAACAAGACTAGAAGTTGGTTCTTTGAAAAGATTAATAAAATTGACAAACAACTGGTGAACTCAACAAAGAAAAAAAGGAAAAAGATGCAAATAACAAGAATAAGAAATTAAAGGGTGATGTCACAATAGAACCAACAGAAATAAAGAATAATATTAGAATACCATGAAGATCTGTACTCCAACAAATCTGAAAACCTTGAAAAAATGGGCAGATTTCTAGAAACACACTACTTACCTAGCTAACACAGACTGAGTTAGAAAATTTGAACAGATGCAAAACAGAAGTTGAACAGATCTTTGAAAAATTACCACAAAAAAAAAGTAGGTCCAGTTGGTTTCACTGGAGAATTTTACTATTCTTTCGGAGAAGAGCTGACACTAATCATACTCAAACTATTCCAGAACATAGAAAAGGATGGAATCCTCCCAAATTCATTTTATGAAGCAAGCATAACCCTGATACCAAAACTAGGCAAAGACACCACTTAAAAGAAAAATACAGACCAATATCCCTCATGAATATAATGGAAAAATCTTCAACAAAATCCTAGCCAATAGACTCCAACAACATATCAAAAAATAATACATCATGACCAAGTGGAATTAATACCAGGTATGCAAGGATGGTTCAACCTTACAAAAAACAATCAATATAATTCCTCATATAAGTTAAATAAAGGAAAAGAATCACATGATCATATCAATAGGTATAGAAAAGACATTTGGTAAAATCCAACACCCATTCCTGATTTAAAAAATAATAATAATTTCAGAAACATAGAAATAGAAGGGCAATTTCTCAACATAATAAAAGGCATATGTAAAGCCAACAGCAAGTATTATTCCCCATGGAGACAGACTGAAACCATTCCCCTCACAAACAGAACCAAGAAAAGGGTGCCCTATATATCCACTTCTATTCTACATTGTATTGGAAATCCTAGCCAGGGCAACAAGGCAAAAAAGAGAAATCAAAGGCATCCACATTGGGAAGGAAGAAGTAAAACTATCCCTATTTGATGATGATATGATCCTATACATAGAAAACCCAAGAGACTCAGCAAAAATAAATAAAGAAAGAAAGAAAATAAAAATAATGGAACTTACTGAAAGATTTAGCATAGTGGCAGGATACATAATCAACATACAAAAATCAGTTGGATTCCTCTACACCAGGAAACAGGTCTCTGAAAAGGAAAGAAAATAAGGAAATCAATAACATTTCCAATATCTACCAAAAAGATAAAATACTTGGGAATAAATCTTACCAGGAATACAAAAGACCTACACAAAGAAATCTACAAAACAGTACTTCAAGAAACTATGAGAGATGTACATAAATGGTAGAACATACCATGCTCACGGATAGGAAGATTGAACATTGTAAAAATGTCAATACTACCCAAAGAAATCTGTACATCCAATGCAATCCCAATCCAGATTCCATCAACATTCTTTAAAGATGTGAAAAAAAAAACAAACATTAATTTTATATGGAAAGGAAAGAGACCTTGGATAAGCAAAGCACTACTAAAAAAGAACAAAGTAGGAGGTCTCACACTCCCAGATCTCAAAACTTAACTATACAGCCACAGTTGTCAAAGCTTGGTATTGATGCAATGACAGATACATAGACCAGAGGAACAGAATTGAGAACTCAGAAATAGATCCATCAACCTACAGTCCCTTGATCATTGACAAAGGGACAAAAATCCATTCAATGGGGAAGAGATTCTCTCTTTCACAAATCATGCTGGCAAAACTGGATATCCATTTGCAGAAAACTGAAACAAGATCCATGCCTCATACCATACACAAAAACAAACTTCAGATGGGACAAAGACTTAGATGTGAAATTTAAAACTATAAAGACCATCAAAAAAAAAAAATAGGGGTAAATTTAGGGGCCCTAATTTATCGTATGCATAGACTGTTAAGTATAATTCAAGATGTACAAACAACAGAAGATAAACTAGATAATTAGAACTTTCTAAAAATTTAATTCTTATGTGCATCAAAAGAATTCTCTGAAAGAGTAAAATGAAAATCTACAGAATGGAAAAAAAATATATATTTGGCAATGATATATCAGACAAAGGACTTATCTCTAAAATTTGTAGAAAAACCTAACACCTCAACATCAAAAAGACAAATAATCCAATTTAAAAATGGGCAGAAGACATGAATAGACACTTCACCAAAGAAGATATTCAAGCAGCCAACAAACTCATGAAGAAATGTATGCAATCATTAGTCATTAGTGAGATGTGAACCAAAGCAACCATGAGATACCATCTCACCCCAGCATTAATAGCAAATTTCAACAAGACAAAAAATACCAAATGCTGGCGAGGATGTGGAGAGATTGGGACTCTCAAACACTGCTGGTGGGACAGTAAAATGATACAACCATTGTGGAAATTGATATAGTGATTCCTTAAAAAGTTGGAAATAGAAATACTATTTGACCCAGAAATCAAATCCCATTACTATGTTTATATCCTAAAGAAGTGAGAGGCAAGACACGAATAGTTACATGCACACTCATGTTCATTGCATCACTGTTCACAATAGCAAAGAAATGGAAACAATCTAAATGTCCATCAACCAAAGAATGGATAAACTGTGGTACATGCACACAATGCAATACAATGCACCCCTAAAGAATAAATGTAGAATCTGCAAAATACCAAATAACATGGATGATCTTGGAGGATATCATTCTGAGTGAAAAAAGTCAATCACAGGACAAATACTGTATTAGTCCACTCTTGTAAAAAGTCAAGGAAAATTTATACATGGAAGGAAAATTTCTTTGTTGGTTACCAGAGACAGGAGGGGAGGGAACATTTCTAGATAGGGTAGAGGGGAAACACACACACACACACACACACATATATACATATATATACACACAGAGACATATACACACAAACCAAAGACTATTAGTGTTTATCAGGGTTAGGAAGGAGGGGGAAAGGGTAAGCTTTGGTCTGAGGCATTGAGTTTATGCTAATAGGTCATGGAATATTTTGGATAAGGATTGCAATAATGTTAGCACAACATGAAAAAGGTCATCAGTATTCCTGGGCTGTAAATGTAGAAGTTGTTACGTTGGTGAATTTCTTGTTGTGTATGTTTTCACAACAATAAAAGTGAAAAAAAAAAAAAAGAAGAAAAGAAGCAGGATATCCAAAATGGACTGATTCTTTCTATATATCATTTCCATTATAAACATATCCAGCTTCACATAGCATATTTAGGACAATGGAGACAATACTTTTAATATCACTGCACTGACTTTGGAATATTTGATGTAAATTGAGTGATGCCAGGAACAACCAAATATCTGTGAAATTCCTCCCTTGCAAAGCTGGGAATTTCAGTGTCCAGGCTGAGCTCAGCAAGTGTGGTCCCTGATGATTCAACTTAGATTAGTCTGAAGTTTATGTGGGAGGTATGCCACTTACCACTGAACTCTTGATAATGATAGTACTGGAATAAGTATTTGAGAAGTTTTTTTTTTCATTATTGCTTTTTTATACTCTGACATTTTTTTTCCCTCAGTCAGAAATATACTTTAGGTACTAAATCTCCTGATAAAACCATTTTAACACCATTTTAATTCTGTGGCTTTGAAGTATGGACAGGATGGCATTGGATCTCAGAATAGGTAAGGTAGGTAACTAGTAGGTAACTAGGTGGATTTCCTTTTGAAATAAAGCAAAATCTCATGGAAAACTTCACCTGTCTCCAAAGGCCTTGGTTATTTTGTGGCCTTCCTTTGCATGTTAAGATGTGCATCGACATCTGTGTTAGATTGGGTTCTCGAGAGAAACACACA
>NW_006921683.1:6183585-6194109 GCF_000298275.1 Orycteropus afer afer
TGGTCAATGACATGAGACAAAGTATATGTGAACTGCTGTATGAAAAGTGAATTTACTCTGTAAATCTTCACCCAAATCCTAAAAAAAAAAAAAGTCTTGGAGAATAGAAGGATTTTTCACAAAAGTATTGTATTTATGTTAACTTGTAATGGGTTTATTGTTATTTTAAAATAAATAATAAATATTTGAAAAAAAAAAAAAAAAAAAAAACAAAATGATAACATGAGGACATTATTCTGAGTTAAATAAGTCAATCACAAAATTACAAATGTTGTATGATCCCACTTATAGGAAATATCTAGTATAGGCAAATATAGAAAGAACATTGTGAATGATTACCAGGGGCAGACTCAGTCCCTGGGTGGCACAGATGGCTTTTTCTCAACTATAAATTGAAAAGTGGCAATTCAAACCTACCCACTGGCACCCTATAAGAAAGGCTTGTTGATATGCTTCCAGAAAGATTGTGGCCTAGAAAATCCTGAGAAGCAGACCTACTCTATAACACATGGGTTTGTCATGACTCAGAATCCACTCAATGGCAATGAATTTGGTTTTAACAGGGGCAAGAGGGAGAGAAAGGGGAGTTAGTGCCTAGGAGGCACTGAACTCCTATTAAACGTAATGGGAATTTTTTTAAAAGAATGGTGGTGAAGGTTGCAAAACATGATGAACATAATTAATGTCACAAAAGTCTACATGTAAAAAATGTTGAAATAGCAAATGTTCTGTCATGTATATATTTACCAAAACAGATAAATAAAATCCAGGTTTTCAACAGACTCAAACTACCATGTCTTTTTTTTTTTTTGAATCATTATTGATAATAGATAGAAGTATTATTTGTTGGTTTTCTTTTGCTTTTAATATCTCATATGGATTAATGTATTTGGGGGTTAGAAGTTCTTAGCAGAATAGCCTTCTGTTAAGGCTGCTATTCTGTCTGCCTTATTGTCTCATACTTTTCAACTTTATCTTTTCTGCTGTCCCTCTGTCCACTCTTCCCCCTCCCCCACCTTCAATACACATTACTGTGAGATCATTGACTTTTATCTCAGAAAACTTAAGAAGATGTCAAGTTAATATACTGAATTTTGTCTGTAGTTGCTAACCTCCTGGAGCCCATATAATCCATATTAGACACTGCAGTGATTAAGTTTGTGTGTCATCTTGGCTGGGCCTGCTTGAGTGGCTGGGAAGCTGGATGTAGTATTCTCCATGATGAGACTGGTAATCAATTCCATGGTGGAATCTACTGGGAGCAGCTGAGTAGCTGCTTAGGGATGTGGTGTGCTTCCCATATATAAGAAGCAGTTTTGAGAATGGTCTCTAGCATTTGAACCATGCATGTAGCCATGTTGTTGTTCAGCAGCCTGCCCTGCTTTGCTGACCTTGAGACTTACAATGGACTTGAATTAATGGCCTGACATGTGGTTTGGTAACATCAGGACTGTGCCATTTTATTTGTCAACCTTGGTCTTGTTAGCCTCAGCAGCCAGTAGATGCCTGAGTGAAGACATGCTTCTGGCTTCAGTGGGCAAGAAGCAGAGCTGATACCCATGGTTGTTGGGCTTTCACCCAGCCCCTAGAGCCTGGCACTTTGAACTTGGATTTCTAGCCTCTAAAAATGTAAGAGAATAAACTCCTGTTTGTTCAAGCCATCCCCTTGGTGGTATATTCCTGTCAGAATAGCACTAGGTAACCAGAACAGACTCACTCAAAAGTCATTTTGCTCCATATCCCAAGAGAGGGAAACACAAGTGCTTCCCTATGAAAAATGTGCTGGAGGCAATCTAAGGATGTCTCAATGTCATCCATAATAATCAATGGAATGGAACCATAACAGGAAGGAAGAATATATAATAGTGAATTAATTTTGGTTTATTGCTTAATTAGATAGATAGATAGATAGATAGATAGATAGATAGATAGATAGATAGATATAGATAGACACCATCAAGTCAACTCTGACTCATGACAACCTTATATACAACAGAATGAAACTTTGCTCAGTCCTGTGCCAGCCTCATTATCACTAGCATATTCAAATCCATCTTTGCAGCTATTGTGCCAGCCCATCTCACGGAGGGTCTCCCTCATCCACATTGACCCTCAACAATACATGAAATCCTCTTCACACTATTGATTCTCTGTGAGACATATCCAAAGTAAGCAAATTAGACAATATTCTGTTCTGCCTGTGTATATTTTTAAAGAGGAATAACTAAAACTAAATCTTTGCATGTTGTATTTCAAAATAAACAAGCTAGTCTCATATATTAAAATTCAGCAATACCAATTCACTCTTAAATTTTGTACAATTGTGATAAAAATATATTTAGTTTCGACTTTGTTAATTATAGTCAATCTTTACCAGAAGTATAGTCCATGAATAGCACTCATGGCTAAGCACTCATCTACTAACCAAATTGGAATCCACTCAGAAGTGCCTCAGAGGAAGGCCTGTGATTCTACTTCTGAAAAATCACAGCCATTAAAAACTCTGTGGAGCAGTTTTACTCTGAAAAACATGGGGTAACCATGAGTTGGAATCTGCTCGATAAGAATTAGTTGGGTGTTTTACTTTTGATATTTCACCAATTGTAGATTCTTTCTGTGCTCCTTTCCAGTCTTTAAAAAATATAGATTCCTGTCTCTTAACTCAGTCCTCTTGATTTAGGATTTCTGAAACTAGTCCCCTAAAATCTGTTTCTTTAAAGAAATCTCTGGAAAATTCTGATGATTTAGCCAGATTAGAGAAAATGTGGGATATAATCTTGGTTGGCAACTAAGAGCCATTTAAATGTCAACATGGTTTTCTAAATTTGTGTAAAACTTATTTTTTCCTCAGTCGTGAAACAAACATCCACAAATATGATACTCAAATTTATCCTCTAAAGGTCCCTTCAGGACTCATGAAGGATTGAAAACTATCAAAATTCTAAAACAATTTTCATTTAAAACATATATTTGTGACATCAGAATGTAATAAATGACTATTCATTCTTCTAGGAATTCCCTTTGCCAGTAGTTATTTATAGAGAGTTCTTTCCTACCAAGCATAAAGTGACATTTTCATGTAAGTTATCCTGTGAAATCCAACACTATTAGCTCATATCTGTAGCCTGGAAAGGAAACAAGTTTTTATTGCATTTTTCATTTTTCACTGATTAACTATTATCAAAAGCATACTTTACATACCTCCTTGCATGTGGCCCTGTTCCTTGAGCTCTACAAAGAAAGTTATAGAGGCACTGGGCCCTGGTCTTGCTTTTTTAGGAACTAATGGGGATTGTGATGGTTAAGGTTATGTGTCAAGTTAGCTAGGCCATGATTCTCAGTGGTTTGGCAGATATTATATAATCATCCTCCATTTTGTGATCTGATGTGAACAGCCCATCAGTTGAAAGGGCTGTTTTATTAGGGGTATGGCCTGCATCTGATATATATGGAAGTTCAGGCAAAGCTCAAGCTCTCTTGATCCTGCATCAGAATTCCATCCTCTGACCTCAGTTGATGGGACATAGGCCAGCAACCTGACACCTGACCTACTGATTTTGGATTCATGAGCTCCTGCAAACACGTGAGTCAGGAGAAGCCTTCAGCCTTCAGTCTGACTCAGAGATTTGGAACTTGCCAGTTTCCACAACTGCATGAGTCATTTCTTTGAAATAAATCTCTTTGTATATTTATGCATATTAAGCTTCACTGACTTTTCCCATCTGGAGAACTGAGCCTAAGACAGGTAGATAGATAGACAGGAAGATAGATAGATAGATAGATAGATAGATAGATAGATAGATAGATAGATAGATAGATAGATAGAGATAGATAGATAGTTAGTTAGATAGGGTAGATAGAAATGTATAATATTTTCATTTCTTGCTCTGTGAAATGGAAAAGTTTCCCTGTCCCTTCGGAGGAAGGAAATTAAAGTTTGGGATTTTTTTTTTTTTTTCCTCTCATACTCCATTTCTGCAAATCTCTCCTCATGAATTTGAGTACCCTTCCTGCCTTGAGGTTTCCCATGAAGACTGCTCTGTGATTCCCATTCTGGCCACACAATTCATGTTATCCAGCTCCCATTAGTGCCACCTCTCTGATACTCCAGCCTCTCTCCCTCTTTCTATCCTCTCCTAGGCTTCAGTCTCACTCTTTGGAGCTTTTCTCTTCTCATGTTTCAATGTTGGAAAAAATTATTGGAGAGACCCATAAGCCTTCTAGGTAAGATCCATGTAAAGTTGTGTCTTTGTTATGTATCAGTATACTTTTGGTCAAACTTTATGACTGACTTAGTCCAGAAACCAGGTTAGTATCACCCAGTGCAGTAACTCATGATGGCACCACATCCTTCCAATGGACCTCCTTCCATGCCGGACTATACAGAATCCTTAGTAGTTTATTATCAATTTTAAACATAGAATAATACATGATAAATATAGTTATAACTTGTATAAATGTAGAATTTCTTAGATTATATGAGTACTAACAACAAAATTGTTTTGTAAAATCTTTCTACATTGAATTACAGCATTATTGGTTACACTATTAGTAACTGAGAAAAGCTGTTATTATTATTATTATTATTATTATTACTCTCCTTATTTTCCTTTAATTACTACTTCATAATCAATAAGTTATTGACATAGGTTCATAAATACTAATTACCACAATATTGTAACCAGCACACCAGAGATTTGACAAAATCTGTAATAAAAACACTGGCAGCAATGATAACAACAGAGCATGCTTATAGCACGTGCAGATGGAACCTCATAATTCAAAGTGTCATTGTAATTGGGTAATGACAACTCTGATTAGAGTGCATTAAAAGGATCAGCAAATAGATTAGCATAGAGGTTTAGCCTCGTAGGTATATTGATACAAGTAAACTGGGTTTATGAAAAATGTATTTGTTGTTGTAACTAACTACAGGGCAGTTTTATTAAGAAAAATAATAAATTTATGCTAAAACATTGCACAAAAATTTCATAGCAGTCATTTTCGTGTCACTTGCTCTGACAGTGCCACCCTGTGCAGTCCGCACACACCTCACACACACATGCACATACCCTAGTGATGCCACTTAGTCTATTTATTCTTCATAGTGACTGTGCCAAAAGACTCCTCTCCTTTCATTCTCTTAATTCTACAAACTAGAGATTTCCTTCAAACTAGAGATTTCTTTGACATGAACTCATCATCTGCTTTTCTGAGAAAATAGAGCTCCTACATTTGCACTCCACTTCTCTTCACTGTATCTGTTTTTGTTCTACTCCCTGTTTCTGCATTCCCTCTGTCTCTGCAGAAGAAACTAACTTTCCCATCTAGACTCTCCATTCTCTCTCTCCTGCCTTCAGGATCTGCCCTTTACCAACTTACAACTCTGGTATCTCAAGCATACATAGATGTACTTGTACTTAATAAGAATTAAAATGTTTCTTGACCTGATCTCCTAGTCTCCTCTTATTTATTTATTTATTTATTTAAATTCAGAAATACCTGGATGCCTACCTGACTCTACTGTCTCCTGCATCCATTTTCCTTCTTTCTTTCCACTGCTAGATTCATCAGCCTCATGTGTACCTCTCTGCTGCCCTCTTTTATCTTTAATTTACTTTTGCTTTGATTTTATCCCTTAATTATCCTGAAACATCAGTCTTAGCATTTACTAGTTAACTTAAGTTTTTCTATTTGAAAGCATCTTAGAATTTTAGTCCAATTTGTTCATTTAGGAGTCATTAGGTGAAACAGTTAACATATTTGACTGCTAATCTAATGGTTGGAGGTTTGACTATTTAGAGGGCTATCAGAAGAAAGGCATCAAGATCTACATCCAAAAAATCATCCGTTGAAAACCCTGTGGAGGGAGTTGATCCAAGATGACAGACTAGGCAGATAATCTACACAGACCCTCTATAAAAAAGATCCCCAAGGAACTAGGAGAAATATACAGATGTAAATTCTGGAATGCTGAACTTCAAACAAAACATTAAAGAAGTAGATCAAATACTGACTAGAAGAAGAAACTAAACAAAAACAGTGAACAAGGAGATATATGGAGCAGTGAATTGCCAACTAGCCAGGCACTGTGTAGCCATTTTGAATTATTGCAAGCAGCAGTCTGATTGGGGCAGGAATGGGTAACCTGCTCCATTCACCTAAGTCTGCACCAGTGCCCACAAAGGTAACCAGTGACCAGAGAATTTGGAGCCAGTAACCCTACACAGCCATATGTATCACACTTGCCACCCCAGCTAATAGGTGAGTGTCACCACCCACTCCAACAACACTAGTTTAATAAGAGATGTTAACTATGAACAGATGTTGGCCAACACTCACTCAGCCTTCTGTCCGCTGCTTTACATAACCAGTGATCAGAGACTTGCACCCACATTTTCACTTACTACCAAATCTACCCGGAGACAGGTGGTGAGCTCACTAGTTCTGCCAAACTAGCAACGAGAGTACCATGTCCCCCCACCTGCCCAGATATATAAAAATAACACAAAGCAAACAATCAAGAAGAAACAAACCAATATATAAACAATCAATAAACACAATACCACAGTATCTAGGACACAAAAGACTTCATGTCAGACAAAGAAATAGAGCAAGATGGCTCAAGCAAGTGACAAAAACAAAGAATCTGCAAACATCCCTGAGAAAGAAATGGTTATACAACTCCCTAATAAGAAATTCAAAAGACTTATATATAGGGCTCCCCAAGATACCAAGGAAACAACAACAGCAACAAAATAACAAAAACAAAAAGGAAAATACAGACAATAGAAGAATTAATGAAACAATTATAAGAGCAAAATGACAAAATAGACAATTAGAGACCATTTAAAAAAAAAAAAGTAACTAGAAATCCAGAAAATTAACACTAAAATTTTGGATATAGACAATAGATTGGAAGGACAAACGATAGAATTGAATTGATAGAACACTGTATCACCAAATTAGAGGACAAATCCCTTGACACCAATTTATATGAGGAAAAAGCAGTCAGGAAAAATGAAGAAAGCCTAACAACTACATGTGATACTATCAAGAGGAAAAATTTATGTGTGATCAGAATTACAGAACAGGAAAATGTTTAAAAAAAAATAAAGAAAACAGGTACACTGGCCAAAGATTTGCTGGCAATAAAAGCTTCACTAATATCATGGAAGATTAAAAGACAGCCATTCAAGGATTTCAATGAAATTCATACAGGATAGACCCCAAAAAATGTCACCAAGACATATCATGATCAACTTTTCCAAACAGAGAAAGAATCCTGAGAACAGCTTGGAAAAATAATAAGATGTTACCTCCAGAGAGAGATCGATAAGACTACCCTCTGATTTCTTGGCAGAAACTGTATAGGTAAGAAGTCAATGGGATAGCATATATAAAACCTTGAAAGAAAGAAAAAATCTCCAACCAAGAATTGTATATCCAGCAAAACTCTCCTTAAATATGATGGCAAAATTAGGACATTTGTAGATACACAAAAATTAAGGAAGTTTATAGAAATCATGCAAATTTTGTAAGAAATTCTGACAAGTCTTTTTGACAATGTCAAACAACCTAATAGTAAGAAACATGGCAATGACACCCTGAAACCAACACAGATAAAAAATTTTCAAAAACAAAAGAGACTTACAAAACCAAAATTAGGGAAATGGAGATATCAATATGTAAATGATGGCAACTACAAACCAAAAAGAGGGAATAAATGGTAAAATTTAATTAAAGAACTTTCAAAGAGAGAGGAAGTCAAGCAATGTCAAAATAGAAAAAAAAAAAATAACTTAGGAGAATAAAAATGAGTTAGAGGGTAACTACAAAGAAAATCAATAAACCTTCTAACCAAAAGGAAGAAAGTCATAATGAGGATTCAGAAGATAAAAAATTAACAACAATGAAGAAAATGGAAAATAAATCTGAAAACAATATGAATTCAGTACAGAAAAATATATGGAACAAATAAATCATCAGCACCAAAAACAAACAAACAAAAGAAAACACATAAAAAATGGTAGCAGCAAATTTATACCTACTCATATTTACACTGGATGGAAATGGATCAAATGCACCAGCCAAAAGATGGACAGTAGCAGAATGGATAAGAAAACTTACCCATCAATTACTGCCAATAAGAGACACAAATTAGACACAAAGATAAAAATAAACTAAAAATGAAAGGATGGAAAAAACATATCAAGCAAATAGCAACCAAAAAGAGAACAGAAGTGGTGATACTAATTTCTGATAAAATAGATTTTAAGACAAAAATTACCATAAGAGACAAAGGAAGGCATCATGTTTTGATCAAATGGTCAACCGAATAAGAAGATACAACTATAATAAATATCTATGCACCCAATGAGAACCAAAAAACAAAACAAGCCCACTGCCATCAAGTTGATTCTGACTCATAGCATATTATAGGAAAGAGTAGAACTGCCCAGTAGGTTTCCAAGGCTGTAAATCTATGGAAGCCGACTGTCTCATCTTTTTCTTGGGTGGCTTGTGTGTTGTTGTCATGGTAGAAGCTATGCCAGCAATATTCCAAATACCGGCAGGCTCACTCATGGTAAACAGGTTTCAGCAGAATTTCCAGAAGAAGAAAGATTAGGAAGAAAGTATTGGCAATTTACTTTAAAAAAATTGCCAATGAAAATCCTGTAGATCATAGAACAGTGTCTTAGACTTCCCCTCACTTACTTTGGATGTGGCATCAGGAGGAACTAGAGAAGGATCCCTGAAGAAGGACATGATGTTTGATGAAGCGAAAGCAACAGAAAACCTCATAGACACAAACATATAAATTAGCCACTAGAGTACAACAAACTGTCATAGATAGTTGGTGGCATGAAAATTTGTTATTGTTGTTAGGTGCCGTCATGTAATCTCCCACTCATAGCGACCTTATGCACAGAAGAAGGAAAACTGCCTGGTCCTGTGCCAACTCCGCAATGCCTGCTATATTTGACCCCATCGTGGCAGCCACTGTGTCAATCCATCTCATTGAGGGCCTTCACCTTTTTCATTGACCCTCCACCTTACCAAGCATGACATCCTTCTTCAGGGAATGGTCCCTTCTGACAACATGACCAAAGTAGGTGAGCCGAAGTCTGGCCATTCTCACTTCTAAGGAGCATTCTGGCTGCACTTCCTCCCAGACAGATTTGTTAGTTCCTTTACCAGTCCATGGTACTTTAAGCATTCTTCACCAGCACCACCTCTCAAAAGCATCAATTCTTCTTTGGTCTTCTTTATTCATTGTCAAGCTCTCACATGCATATGAGGTGATTGAAAATATCACGGCTGTGTCAGGTGCACCTTAGTCCTCAAGGAGACATCTTTGCTCCTCAGCACTGGAAAGACGTTCATTGCAGCCAACTTGCCCAGCACTGTGCATTGTCTGATGTCCTGACTGCTGCATACATTGGCATCAATTGCAGAACAAAGCAATGTGAAGTCTTTGACAACTTCAATCTTTCCTCCATTCATCCTGATGCTGCTTACAGGTCCAGTTGTGAGAATTTTTGTTTTCTTTATATTGAGATGTAATCCATACTGCAGACTGTAGTCTTCAATCATCACCAGTAAGTGCTTCAAGTCATCCTAACTTTAAGCAAGCAAAGTTGTGTTGTCAGCATATTGCAGGTTGTTAATGATTATACCTCCAATCCTGATACAACGTTCTTCTTTGTATAGTGCAGCATCTTGGATTATTTGTTCAGCATATAGAGTGAATAAGTATGGTGCAAGCATACAACCATGACACACTCCCTTCTTGATTTTAAACCATGCAGTGTCTCCTTACTCTGTCTTCAAATGACAGCCTCCTGGTCTGTGAGCAGGTTCCTCATGAATACAATCAAGTGTTTGGGAATTCCCATTCTTTTCAATGTTATCCACAATTTTTAATGATCCACACAATCAAATGCTTTTGCATTGTCAGTAAAACACAAGTAAACATCTTTCTGGCATTCTTTGCTTTGAGTCAAGATCCATCTGACATCAGCAATGATAGACATCACTTTTTCCACATCCTCTTCTGAATCCAGCCTGCACCTCTGGACATTCTTTTGTCAATATACTGCTGCAACCATATATGAATTATCTTCAATATTTTACTTGTGTGTGATATTAATGATATTGTTGGATAATTTCCACATTCTGTAAGATTACCTCTTTCTGGAATGGGCACAAATATGTATGTTTTCCAGTTAGTTGGCCTGGTAGCTGTCTTCCAAGTTGCTTGACATAACCAAATGAGTGCTTCCAGCAGGGCATCTGTTTGCTGAAACAATTCAATGGTTATTCTGTCAATTCCTGGAGCCTTGTTCTTCACCAGTTCCTTCAGTGCAGCTTCAAATTCTTCTTTCAATACCATTGGTTCTTGATCATATGCCACCTCCTAAAATGGATGACACAAGCCATGATATTTCCAATCGCCTGGTATGCATGTGAGAGCTGGACAATGAATAAGGAAGACCGAAGAAGAGTTGATGCTTTTGAGTT
>NW_006921683.1:6194284-6195046 GCF_000298275.1 Orycteropus afer afer
GGGGCTGGCGCGGGATCGGGCAGTGTTTCGTTCTGCTGTGCATGGGGTCGCTATGAGTCGGAAACGACTCGACGGCACTTAACAACAACAGCAAAAATGGATGAACATTGACTAATTATTTTTGGCACAGTGACTCTGTGTATTCCTTCCATCTTCTTTTGATGCTCCCTGCATTATTCAATATTTCACCCATAGAATCTTTCAATATTGCAACTCGAGCCTTAATTTTTTTCCTCAACTCTTTCAGCTTGAGACATGCTGAGCGTGTTCTTCCCTTTTGGTTTTCTAATTCCTGGTCTTTACACATTTCGTTATAGTAATTGATTTTGTCTGCACAAGCTGCTCTTTGAAATCTTCTGTTCAGCTCTTTTATCTTGTCATTTTTTCCATTTGCTTTAGCTACTCTCCATTCAAGGGCAAGATTCAGAGACTCTTCTGACATCCGTTTTGGTCTTTTCTTCTTTTCTTGTCTTTTTAAGGGCCTTTTGCTTTCTTTATGGATGATGTTTTGATGTCATCCCATAATTCTTCTGGATTTTGGTCATTGGTGTTCAATCCATCAAATCTATTCTTTTTTTTCTTTTTAATGCATTTTACTTAAATATAATTTATGTACAGTGAAATACAGAAAACTAAAATGGCATGGGTCAAAGCAATTTTTTTTTTCAGTGTTCCCTCCTTTCCCCTCCTACCTCTAGCAACCAACAAAGAAAGTTTCCCTCCATATATAAACCTTTCCTTGACCCTCCGCAACAATGAACT
>NW_006921683.1:6195381-6230956 GCF_000298275.1 Orycteropus afer afer
TTTCTTTGTTCCATATAATTTTCTATGCTGGGCTCATTTTGTTTATGTATCATGTTATCACTTCCTTCATTGCTATTGTTTTAGTATTTACTGAAAATTTATGCTGGTCCTCTTTTTTCATGTGAAGGTTTATCATTTTTCTTTGAGGTTACCCTGTGATTTATAGTTTTCTTCCCAAGTTTAGAACAGTGCTTTCTACCTTGTAGTTGTCTTGACTTCCCTACCATTTAGAAGTTCTGTAAAGACACAATCTTTTCCCTCTTTTTGGTTTGTAGTTGTCCTCATTTGTCAATTGATGCCTCTGATTCCCTGTTTACAATCTTGTAGGCTTCTTTACTTTGGATACTTCCATAGCTAGGTTGGTTTCTGGGTTATATCATCATGTGTATCAATGGTCAGTTGTTAGTTGTTGTTGCTTCTCTGTCCAAAAGGCTCACTTCAGCATCTGTTGTGAGATTGGTCTGGTTTTAACAAATTCCCTTAATTCCTGCTTATCTGGAAATGTCCTAATTTCACCATCATATTTGTGGGACAGTTTTGCTGGGTACATAATTCTTGGTTGGGAATTTATCTCTTTCAGTGTTTTATATATACCATACCATTGTCTTCTCGCCTGCATGGTTTCTGTCAAGAAATCCAAGCTTAGTCTTATTGGTTGCCCCTTGTAGGTAACTTTTTGTTTTCCCATGCTGCTCTCATGATTCTTTCTTTGTCCTTGGTTTGGTAAGTTTGATGATGATATGTCTGGGTGATTTTCTTTTGGGGTCTATCCTGTTTGGGTTTTGTTGGACTTCCTGAATGGATATATTCTCATCTTTCATCATACCAGCAAAATTCTCTTCCATCAAATCTTTGACAATTTTCTCTGTGGTTTTATTTTTCTCTTCCTGTGCTGGAATTCTGATTATGCGTAGGTTATTCCTTTTGATGGTATTCCACATGAACCTTAGGCTTTCTTCATTTTGTTTTGATCTTTTTTCTGATTTATCCCTTTCCAAAAAAGTGTTTAGGTATTTGCCTTCAATCTGCCTAACTCTGTCTTCCATTGATTCAATTCTTCTCCTTTGTCCATTCAATGTCTTATCTATTTCTGAAAACTAAGTATTAATCTTCCGGATTTCTGTGTGTAGATTTTGTATCATTTCTAGTTTTTCATTTATTTTGTCATTTTGTGTTTGCATTGTCTTTTGAAATTGTTCTAGAGCTTTCTATGGGTTTTCCTCAGTCAGTCTCTCAATTCATTGAAGGTACCTAAATATAATTCTTTTGAATTCGTTTTCAGGGAGTTCCAATGCTGTGTCTTCCTCAGAGATGTGTTTTGGGTCTGTATCCTGGTCCTATGTTGTTTTATCTTGCTTCTTTGTGTGGACTGTGATGCTCTGTTGTCTCCAAGACATTGTGACGTTTTTGTGTTTATATTTAATTGGTGATTGTATATTTGAGTGCCTTGCCCACAATTTTCTTTTTCTTTGTTTTGTTTGTATGTTATCTATTCAAGCAGGGTACTGTGCTCCTCTATTTGCTAGTTGACAGCCTTTATACACTCACCACTTGTCTCCTTTCCTGTTGTCAGCCTCTCATCTGACCCTGCCAACATTGGCAAACAGAGCCTATTCTTAGGTCCCTGGAATCTGAATGAGAATGCTGTCACTTTAAAATCCAAAATGGCTGCACCCTCAATCACTTTAAATATCCAAATCGGCTGCCACATGTAAAAAATCAAAATGGCTGTGCCCTCTGGACAGCGAAAAGTCAACAGCTCAGGTTGTCTCCCACCTTGCTGTTTCCCTTCCTAGTCATAGGCCACCATTGCAGTCATTCCTGCAGCTCTTGGTGACTAGGGATGATCTTTAGGTCAATTCTCAGGTCCCAACACCACTTGGAAATATTCAGGTTCTTGGTCCCATCAGAGTAGCTGACAGTCCGCAGCTCTGACCATCTCTGCACTCACTTTTTTCATTCAGGTTTTTCCACTAGTTGGTGCCTAATCCACTTCTGTATAGTTCCTTTCAAAGCTCAGGGCTCCAGGATTGTCTTCTGTATCTCTGTCAATTGGTTTTTCTATTCTTTGTTGAAGACGGTCTGTGTTGCTTCACATCAAATCTATTCTTTAGATGATTTCTAAATTTAGGAGGGATATATGCCAGGTCATATTTTGGCTCTTGTCAACTTGTTTTAATTGCCTTCAACTTCAAGTTGAACTTGTATATGAGCAGTTGATGATCTGTTCCACAATCAACTCCTGGCCTTGTTTTGGCTGAAGATATTGAGCTTTTCCATCATGTCTTGACACAGCTGTAGTCAGTCTGATTCCTGTGTACTCCATCTGGTGAGATCCACATGTATAGCCACAATTGGTGTTGTTGAAAAAAGGTATTTTCAGTGAATACGTGGTTGGTCTTGTAAAATTCTATCATGCGATCTCCAACAATTTTTCTATCACCAAGACCAAATTATCAGTGATTCTTCTTTGTTTCCAACTTTTACGTTCCAATCACCAGTGATAATTAACCCATCTTGATTGCATGTTCAGTCAATTTCAGACTGCAGAAGTTGATAAAAATCTTCAATTTCCTCATCTTTGGCTTTAGTGGTTGGTGCATAAATTTGAATAATTGTCATATTAACTGGTCTTCCTCATAGGCGTATGGATATTATCCTATAACCAACAGCACTGTACTTCAGGACAGATCTTGAAACATCCTTTGTGATGATGAATGCCACGCCATTCCTCTTCAAATTGTCATTCCTGGCATAGTATATCATATGGTTATCTGATTCAAAATGGCCAAAACCAGTCCATTTCAGCTCACTAATGGCTAGGATATCAATTTTTATGCATTCCATTTCATTTTTGACAACTTCCAATTTTTCTAAATTCATACTTTGTACATTCTATGTTCCTATGATTAATGGATGTTTCCAGCTGTTTCTCCTCAATTTGAGTCATGCCCCATCAGCAAATGGAGGTCTGAAAATATTTACTTTATCCATATCAGTAAGGTTGGTCCTACTGATGATACAGCTCTTTCCTAGTCATATTTTGAAAGCCTTCTGACCTAAGGGGTTCATTCTCCTGTACTGTATCAGATAATGTTTCTGGGATATTCATAAGGTTGCACAGTAATGCATCAAACAGTGTTTCTCTGCTATTCATAAGTTTTTTTCTGGCCAATTCTTTGAGAAGGGGATGGTCTTTTTCCTTTTTCCTAGTCTGTCTCATTCTGTAAGCTGCATTGAAACCTGTATACGATGTGCAACCCTGCTGGCACTTGAAACAAGGGTGGCACAGCCACAAGCCTCACAGCAACCAGCAAGACACAATAGTACAACAAACTAGCAGACAAGTTTGTCTCGCTTAGCTGTTAGAAACCTCTCTGCCCTGCCCTTCCCTGGATCCCTGGCTGCTGCTCTGCTCTGTTGAGCCCTCTGGCTTCTCTTTTCCCTGCTTTCCTGGCTAGTGGGAGTGGGGCCTGTTTCCCTCCCGTTACCTGGATGCCTGCATGCTGCTCTGTTCTTTCATGCCTTCTGGCTTCTCTTTCCCCCACTTTCCTGTCTGGTGAGGGTAAGGCCTGGATCCCTCTTCTTACCTGGATCCCTGGCTGCTGCTCTCCCCATGAAAATTTAGAGCCCCGTAAAACACTGAAGTCCAAGGGAGAAAGATAATTTTCTTAAAGAAATATCCTTTTTTTCTTTCCTTTGGCATGTTCTTTAAGAGTACAGGCAGCAGTCAAGTTACTTGAATATGGTCTCTGATACAATTCCACTCTGTCCTTTGGAGTCAGAGTTGGAATTTACTAGATGGCATTGGGTTTGACTTTGGGTAGGCCTCTGTATTTTCCCTATTTGTTTGTGCCTAAATCCCCTTGTCCCCACTTTCTTTCTCCCAATACCCTACCCACTGTTCAGAGCCAATATAAATCTAGTTCTCTCTAGGAACATTGTCATCCATATCTGATTAGAATTGCTCTCATGTTTCTGTGTTCTTGCAACTTTCTTTCTACTATAACCACTTGTTTTTAAACTCTTCTAGAATTTAAAGCATTTTGCAGTAAATGTTTTATGTTGAATTGCTTTGACATCTGGAATTTTTGAAGACTGTGTCCCTGAATTTCATGAGTAAGTTACTGCTACATAGAAATGTTCATTATTCATCACTTAAGGTCAATATATTTTTAAATTTAATTTGGCCTTTGCTTTTGTTGTTCCCTGCCCTTTAAGTCTAGTTTGAGCTCATTGCTTTATGCCTTTATACAATGACCATCTTTATCACTCCATTCTTCTTCTCAAAAAAATTCAATGACTCTACATTACCCTTAGGATTAAAGTACATTTTCCTAAAGGCAAGCAGGAATAAGACAACCAGTCTGGCTCAAATCTAATTTTCTATAACTCACCCTGGTGTTACCCTCTTCTGGTATTGCAGTATTTCATCTTTATTCTTAATTGTTAGCCTTAGTCTTTATTGTCCCCTACCCCTGAAACATTTCTCCACTCTTTTATTTTATGTTTTGTACTTATATTTCAAGATCTAGCTTACTTCCTAAAGCATTTCTCCTCATTTTATCCTTTAAGTATATTTGTCTTTCTCATAACCCTGTAGCACTCACAGCCAGGAACATGTGTGCACCACACAATATATACATATACATATATGTCAGTTGCCATCAAGTTGATGTCAAGTCATTGTGACTCCATGAGTGTCAGAGTAGAACTATGTTACATAGGGCTTTCAATGGCTTGTTTTTTTCCAAGTAAATCACCAGGACTTTTTTCCAAGGTGCCTCTTTCTGGACTCAAATCTCCAACTTCTTGGTTAGTAATTGAGCATGTTAACTATTTGCATTACCCAGGAACTCATATGTATAAGCATATCTACACACAAAAAAAATTATATATATATATATATATATATATATATTTGTTGTTGTTGTTATGTGCCGTCAAGTCAGACCCGACTCATAGTGACCCCTCCTTGGGTTTCCAAGGCAGTATCACTATGGAAGTAGAGCTTATATATATATATATATATATATATATATATATATAATGCATACATATATTACTTTATTACTCTGACTCTGACTCCAAATGACAGAGTAGAATTGTAGCAGAGACCATATTCAAGTAATTTGACTGCTGCCTATACTCTTAAAGAACATGCCAAAGGAAAAAAAGAAAGGGATATTTCTTTAAGAAAATTATCTCTCCCCTTTGGACTTCAGTGTTTTGCAGGGCTCTAAATTTTCATGGGGAGAGCAGCAGCCAAGGATCCAGGTAAGGGAAGTGACACATATATTACTTTAAACTTACTGCTGTCAAGTCAGATCTGACTCATAATGACCCCTTCTTGGATTTCCGAGGTGGTATCACTATGGAGGTAGATTGCCCAGTCTCCCTTCCAAGGAGTGGCTGGTGGATTTGAACCATCAGCTTTCTGGTTAGTAGTCAAATGCCTTAGTTACCTTCTTACTTATGATATGATTATCTTTATATTCAAAGGTTAATGTAACCTTATCAAATAGAAGGATACTGATTCACACTTCTTCATATCCAACAAAAATTGGAATATCATGATCTCTACCTGAGTTCTCTTGGAATAGAACATCTGGAAAAGAGACAACTGTACTATGTCTTTTACTTTTATAATTTTTCTGACCCTTTTTCTATAATCAGACTTTCTTTGTATTTATTTAAATTCTTATTTAAAATCTGAAAAATTTTATAGGAGATATAGTTAAAATGTAAAGGAATTGTGTCAAAAGAAAATAAGAGTTCTATAATAGTAGGTTAATGTATTGGTTCTGTACAACATGGACTCTTAAACTTTCCTCTATGTTACATTTCTAGATTACCATTAAAAAGCATTACCGGTTCACCAATATCGTGTTTTCTTGAGAGTAAAATTCTAGTTTATTAAATCAAAGTGTGATTGCAGAAGCTTATATTCTTTGTTCGTTTTTAGCACATGTTTATTGTCCAGGCTGCTAACCAGAAGGTCAGTGGTTCAAACCCACCAGCCACTCTGTGGAAGGAAGATGGGGTGATCTACTTCTGTAAATGTTTTCAGCCTCAGAAATCCAATAGGGGTCGCTATGAGTTGGAACTGACTCAATGGCAGTGAGTTTTTGTTGTGCAGTTCTTAAAGCAATCAGCTGCTAACCAAAAAGTAGGCTGTTCAAACAACCCAGTCACTCTGCAGAGAAAGATGTAGCAGTCTTCTTCCTGAAGATTTATAGCCTTAGGAACCCTGTAGGGAAGTTCTACTCTGTCCTATAGAATTGCTACGAGTCCCAATCAACTCCATGGCCTTGAGTGTTTTGGTCTTATAAATGGAAAACTAGGCTGGGAATAATTAAGACTGATTTCCCTCTTCTTTCAAATTTTTTGTGCTGTGTCTTTTTTTGTTTTCAATATGTTGAATTGGTTTCTTTGTTCTGTTTGTTTCAAAAGCCTTGTTATTTTGACCAGACTTGTTACTCATTCCAGTTAACAAAAAGTTGCTCTGCACATTGTTGTTTAATTTTGTTTCTAACAAGGACTCAGTCATGTCTGCATTCTTTTATTTTTTTATTTTAATATTTTGCTAGGTGAAATCTTCAAAGCACCGAAATGCATTATTGTTGAATCTAAGGGTTTGGACTCATACATTTAACTAATTTTTCCTCAAATTATCCAGATCTTGACCTATACATGTCATACAGTTTGAGTCTAATATGAAAGTTGTTGTTATCTATTTCAGTCAAGAGGTAAGTGGAGAATATTAAAGGATGGGATAGAAAATGTGATATAGACCCAGAAAGACTTTTCACACAAATGGGGAAATGAGGAAAGGAAGATGTTTGTTAAAATAGGTAGCTATCCCTAACTGATGTACTAATGTTATTATTTTAATTTTTTAAAACACAATCCATTAGATTGCTTAAAACTCATTTACACAAAATTTTGAACATATTCAGCAATAGAATAGTATTACCAATCCTCTTGTACCCATTACTCAATTTCAATAATTAACAGCAAATAGCTAATTTTTTGTCAATAAGGCACTGCCTTGCTAAAAACATTGGATTATTTTAAAGGGAATATCAGATATCATATAAGTTCACCTGTGAATATTTCTGTATCAACCATCCAAACCAAAGCCACACTCACTGATGTCGAGTTGATTCCAACTTATAGCAACTCCCATTGGATTTTCAAGGCTGTAAATCTTTACTAGGAGTTCTGGTGGCATAGTGCCTAAGGCACTTGACTGCAGACCAGAAGACTGGTAGTTCAAACTCACAAGCCACTCCCTAGTTGGGCAATCTACTTCTGTAATGATACCACCTCAGAAACCCAAGGATGGGTTGCTATGAGTCAGATCCATCTCAACAGCAGTGAGGTGTTTTTTTTTTTTGTTTTTTTTGTTTTAAATCTTTACTGAAATAGACTACCTCATCTTTCTCCCATGGAGCAGCTGGTGGGTTCAAATCACCAACCTTTTGGTTAGCAGCCAAATGCCTTAACCATGACACCACCAGAGCTCCAGTAGCTACCATAATAGCCCCCAAATTCATAAATAAATTTCCTGTGAATATTCATGTACAAGTTTCTGTGTAGACACATAGTTTTATTTCTTATGTAAGTAACTTAGGATGTAATTGCTTATTTATATGATAAATACATATTTAACTATATAATAAGATACCAAATTGTTTTCTGAAGTCATTGTACCATTTTACATTCCCACTAGCAATGTATGAGGGTTCCAGTTGCTTCACAGCCTTTTCAGTAATGGTATAGTCAGTCTTTAATTTTAACCACTCTTATGAGTGTGTGATATTATGTTACTGTGGTTTCAATTTTTGTTTTCCTAATGACTAATATTTGTTGAGCATCTCTTCCCTTTTATTTTTTTTTTTTTGTGTGTGTGCAATTAATAGTATTTTCCTTTGTTGTCTATATATTTTGTGCACATTTCTGTGTCCTCCATTTCCCCATTTTCACAATGCTGCTCACAGACTCTTTCCATATTGCCCCTCCTCTCACCCAAATCAACATATGACCCCCAACTTGTCTGAAATTTTCCCTCCATTCCCCTCTCATCCCCAGTAACCAACAAAGTGAATGTCCTTCCCTGAGTAAACCTTTCCTTGAGTTTTTACAATAATGGATTCATACAATATTTGTCCTTCTGTGACTTCACTTAGCATAAAGTCCTCCAAATTCATCCACATTGTGAGATGATTTCTGCATTCTTCATTATTCTTTAATTTGGCATATTGTTGAGCATCTTTTTCATGAACTTACTGGATTCCTCACACTGTGACTTCCACTTTTTCAGCTCATTGCAACAACCAAGTCCTGTTTTTATTCCCTTCCCTGTACCCATTTTCCAAAGCTCTCTTCCAAACAAAAGCCCAGGTGTAGATTTCCCTATGCCATTGGTTTTCTTTCTCTCACTTATCAGTCTTGCACTGCCTGTTGTCTAATTTCTAAAAAAATATTTGATATATTTTGTACTGTTTTCTAGGGAGCTTTTGTGTGGTTTTTTTTTTATTTCTGCTTTTTTTTTTTTTTGGAGGTTGTAGGTTATATCCTGTCCTCTTGTCCTTTTTCTCTATCATGACTGTAAGTGGAAATTGGATTAATTTTTCAGAAAGAATTTTCTAGACATTTTAGTTATCAGGAATCAAACCAGGAAAACTCAGATCTTATTATTGGGAAGAAAACTCTTCAATTCATTATCTAGGATCACTGATAGTAACAAACTATTACACCAAGAAAGTAAAAGAAAAGCATGAATTTTTTTTTTTTTTTTTTTTTGCAAAAAAAAAAAATGACAATGAAAAGGAGAAGAATAAAGCATGTTTCCCAATTTCCTCACTTGAAATTTTAGTCCCAAGAATGAGAAGTGTGTTGACTAAAATGACCAATATTATAACAAGGAGTTACTTCATGTAAGTGTACCAACACTGTAGTTCAGCATGATTAATCAGAGGAATGTCCTGAAATTTGAGTTCTGGTGTGTCAAACATAAGTACTCCCTTCTCGGAACAAACAGTTTGTACCTGACTACTATCTAAACATTAGCAGTTTGAACCCAACCAGTAATGCCACAGAATAAAGACCTAGTGATCTGCTTTCATAAAAATTTCAGCCAAGAAGAATCTATGGAGCAGTTCTACTCATATGAGGTCATCATAAATCAGAATCAAATCAATGACAATAGGTTTGTTTTTTGTTTTGATGTCATAGATAAGGCCTGAAATAGCTGAACAACTTGTCAGTGCAGGTGAGATGCCATAACACAGGTGAAGGTGATTCTTGCCTGGTGCTACACCACTGCAGTTAAATATGTCTCATAGCCAGGCTTCAGAAAAAGGCTTCATTGTCTGTATCAGGCTCCCAATTATGCCTCTCAGACCCCACCCTGTTTAGCCAAATGCTGGATAATGCAAAGTCATCCCTCCCCTCTCTCTTTTCCCTCCCAGGCCATATTCCTTATTTAACCTTATCACAAGCACATACCTACTGCTAGACCTTGCCTTGAACACCTGACCAGCATCAGAGTGCCACTGGACCTCACATCTGGCTCATAGCACCTATGTGATAGTTCCTCCAACAGAGGTATAAATATCTCTGGAAAGAGGCAAATGTTTAGTGGACTTTGAACCTGACCAGCTGGCTGTCGCTCTATGTGACATTACTTTTCTCATAAGCCTCCCCTTCTTCGGAATAAAACTTTTTCAGGTCTTTAACCATATCCCTGGTACAGTTTTTCAATCTCTTGAACTCTTACAATTATGAGCCTTTTATGACTCGCCTAAGAGTACCCACGTGGGTAAGGAGCTCTGCTCCACAGGTCAAAAGAGATCATAGGAATGAGAGAAAGTCATGTCTGGAGACCCAGACTTTTCTGTTCATAAGTCCATATAAGCCATGACTCTTACCACTATACACATATATAAACCAAACCAAACCAAACTCCGGCTCATCGTGATCCCTCTTTGGAATTCCAAGGCGGTATCTCTACGAAGCAAAGTTTTTTCAGCAGCATATGGCAGGTTGTCAATGATTCTTCCTCCATTCTTGATGCCACATTCTTCTTTGTATAGTCCAGCTCCTTTGATTATTTGCTCAGCATATATATTGAATGTTGTTGTTGTTATGTGCTGTGGAGTCGAACCCCACTCATAGCAACCCCTCCTTGGGTTGCCGAGGCAGTATCACTATGGAAATAGATTGTCCCATCTTCCTTCGAATGAGTGGCTGGTGGATTTGAACCATCAGCCTTCTGGTTAGCAGTCAAGTGCCTTAGGCACTACACTACCAGAGCTCCCATATATTGAATAGGTGTAAGGAAAGGATACAACCTTGACACACGCCCTTCTTGATTTTAAACCATGAAGTGTTCCCTTGTTCTGTTTGAATCACAGCCTCCTGGTCAATGTACAGGTTCCTCATGAGTACAATTAAGTGTTCTGGAATTCCCATTCTTCTCAGTGTTATCCACAATTTGTTATGATGCACACAATCAAATGTCTTTGCATAGTCAATAAAACACAAGCAGACATCTTTCTGGTATTCTTTGCTTTGAGCCACGATCCATCTGACAGCAGCTATGATATCCCTTGTTCCATGTCCTCTTCTGAATCCAGCTTGCACCTCTGAAAGTTCTCTGTCACTATACTGCTGCAACTGTTTTTGAATTATCTTCAGTAAGATATTACTTGTGTGCAATATTAATGATATTGTTCAGTAATTGCTGCATTCTGTGGATTGCATTTCTTTGGAATGGGTTCAAATATACATCTCTTCCAGTCAGTTGGCTAGGTAGCTGTCCTCCATATCTCTTGGCAACTGAGTGAGTGCCACCAATGGAGCATCTGGTTGTTGAAACATCTCAATGAGTATTCAGTCAATTCCTCGAGCCTTGTTTTTCACCAGTTCCTTCACTGCAGTTTTGATTTCCTCCTTCAATACTATTGGTTCTTGATCATATGCCACCTCCTGAAATGGATGAAGATTACTTGAGACACTTACTGATGAAGATTGAAGAATACAGTCTGCAGTATGGATTACATCTCAATATAAAGAAAACAAAAATCCTCCCAACTGTACCTATAAGCAGCATCACAATAAATGGAGAAAAGATTGAGGTTTTCAAAGACTTCACATTGCTTGGTTCTATAATCGACACCAATGGAAGTGGCAGTTAGGACATTAAATGATGTATAGCACTGGGCAAGTCATCTGCAAAGGACCTCTTTTGAGTGCTGAGAAGCAAAGATGTCTCCTTGAGGACTGAGGTACAGCTGATATAAGCCATGATATTTTCAATCACCTTGTATGCATATGAGAGCTGGGCAATGAATAAGGAAGACTGAAGAAGAGTTGATGCTTTTGAGTTGTGATGTTGGCAAAGAATGCTGAAAGTACCATGGACTGCTAAAAGGACTAACAAATTTGTCCTGGAGGAAGTGCAGCCAGAATGCTTCTTGGAAGTGAGAATGGCCAGACTTTGTCTCATCTACTTCGGTCATGTAGTCACAGGGGACCATTCCCTGTAGAAGCACATCATGCTTGGTAAGGTAGAGGGCAGACAAAAGAGGGGAAGGCCTTCAACGAGATGGATTGACATGGTGGCTGCAACGATGGGCTCAAGTATAGCAAGGATCATGGAGCTGGTATGGGATTGAGCAGTGTTTTCTTCTGCTGTGCGTAGGGTCGCTATGAGTCAGAAACTACTCGATGATACCTAACAACAACATCTCTACAAAAGTAGATTGCTGAGTCTTCCATCTGAGGAGTGTCTGGTGGGTTTGAACCACCAACCTTCTGGTTAGCTGTCAAATGCCTTAGGTACTACACCACCAGAGCTCCTATACATGTATCCTTTTGGAAAAAAAATGTAAGAGAGGGAGGCTAATGGAGAGACTAATTTACTGAAAAGAGATTGAACAAGGCCTGAATTACAATTCCTTGGGAGTTTTTAAACATATAGTCATAGACATAATGGGAAGGGAGAGGAAGGATCAGGCTTTGTGAATTTCTGATGATTTTTAAGGATTACAAACTCAGGGAATTCCTTTGCTTTCCAAAAACTGTTGATCCAGGTGATGGGCAATTCAATTTCTCCATTTCCATTTCACTTTTAGAAGATAGGAGACATTTTGGGATTGTGGATGCAGCGCATTTATTACCTAAAATCAAACAGAAAGAGAGATGAATAAGAGATACTGTGAGGCAGATGAACACAGATTTATTGTTCTTAGTTGCCGTTAATTTCGCTCCAACACACAATGACATTTATGTATAATTGGAGGAAATGTTGCTTGTTTCTGAATCATCTTTATGGTCCTAAGTATGTTTGAGTAGATTGTTGTAGCTCTTGTGTCAATCTATCCCATTAAGGGTTTCCTTCTTTTTTTTTGCCCCCCCCTTGTATGTTTTTCCAAACTTGTTGTTTTTTTCTAGTTTTTGAACATTCCTGATGACGTGTCCGAAGTAAGTGAGTCACAGTCTCACCATCCTCACTTCTAAGGAGCATTTTTGTTGCATTTTTTCTAAGACTGATTTGTTTACTAGCTCATCCTTATCCTTAGTTGAGACACTTGCAAATACCTGAAAATTAGCTTTTGTTTGTTCAAATGCACCTTCTTCCTGCCCAGCCAAGAGCAAAATGACTCCCCATAGATGGAGGAGACCTTGTCAAGGACATGGGCTTATGTTTTAAAGCAGAGGAATGAAGGAGTGGAAAATTATACAGCTCCACCATTTTCTTCCCATTCATAAAATTGGGAAAGTAAGAAGGTGAAAATCTCTGGTGCAAAGTAGAAGATATTGTTGATAATGGATCCATGTTAATTCAAATGCAATCCCAACACTTTATAAATTTTCATATATTTATAATTTTTGTCCATGGGCTATTATTAAAAAAAAAATCATTCTCATCATCCTATTTATCTTGTTAATCCAGACAAGGTACCAAGTACATCTCATTTCCTCTTCTTCCAATATCAAATAGTTAATGATGTAATAAAAAGTATTGTACACACTGAGAACTATTTAAATCATGTAAGCACACACCACTCCTATATCAGGTTTATGTGTCCATACTTATATTCAGTGGACATTTTAAATAAGGAGAATTACAAATATGTTGTAAGAATAAGACTTAAGAATCTTTAAGTGCATTCATGATTTACACTATGAGTAAAGTTAGTACTATTTCCTTTTATCTGACTTTCCTGACAATATTTATTTGCATATGTTTTTTTTTTGTATCTATTTAAAATAAGGGCATGTAATTTTATATTCTGATTTCATTATAATTCTTCATGTTGTTACCCACTGCTGTTGAGTCTATTCCAACTCATAGTGACCCTATAAGACAGAATGGAACTGCCCTATAGGGTTTCTGAGGCTTCATACCTTTACAGAAGACAGACTGCTCTTTCTCCCATGAAGCAGCTGGTGGGTTCAAATTGTCAACCTTTCAGTTAGCAGCCAAGTACTTTACCACTGCAGGACAGATACTCCTTTCCATATTGCTACTTATTTATTATTTTTATAGCTAATTAATATACCATTAAGTTAATATATCAACATTATATTTGTTGGATACATAGTTTCTATTATTAACTATTATTTACCATGCCACATAGAACATTCCCCTATGTGTACCATTTCCTAATTTTGAATTATTTTCTTAGGATAATTTAAGAGTGGGATTACTAGACATGAGTTTACTTAAGAACTCCTAATATAGCTTTATGGTCAGATTGATGATTCATTGGACTGTACCTATCTGTAATACAACTAGAAATATATGAGTTTGTTGTTTCCCTTGTATTTGCATTTATATGATATTTTTTATAACTGCAGTTAATGCAATTTATCTCATTTTTGCTTTTATTTAGATTTATTTAATTACTGTTGATATCAAATAATATTTATATATTCTTCACTATTTGATAGAGAATATGGCTTAATTAGAAAAATCACTTAAGTATCAGACAACCACGATCACAAATCGCAACTGAGACCACTTCCTGATTGTGTATTAAGTGAATTACACTCTCAAAAAAATAATGTCTTCATTTTTTCTACTGGTGACAATGAGAGCTACTTTATAAGGTTATTGAAATGATTAAACAGGTTAATCAATACCAGTAACGTTAGGGGCCACACAGAAAATTGTTCATACTCCTGTCCTCTGTCTCTGCTACCCTCTTCTACCAAGGCCCTATCCCTGTTTTGTTTTGTTTTTTGTTTTTTTTCTTTTTGCATGGATTATCCATTTAAGTTATTTGGGTACACAGTTTTATAGGCCCTATTCTCATCCTAGCTTTATATCTCAAGGGTGCCAATTGTCAACTTTCTCTTCACCAGTCTCTAGAGATCTGATCTCTATCTTGGCAGAAGTAGTGAATTAGATTGTAAATCACCAGGTCAGATCTATTGGACCTCATGAATAGTCTCAAGTGTTCACACAACAAATGGAAAATACACTCAAAAGAAGTATTTTCTAAGAATACCAGTTTTAGAATTCTGTGTATAGTCCAATTTCTCTTTAAATGTCTTCTCCAAGTTTTCCCCTACTAGATTTATCAAAAATACTTTAATTTGCTTATTTGCTTCTTTGTTTTGGTTTGAGAAAGTATCTTGGCTTAATCTTGTGTCTATTACTTCTCTAAAACAAGAAGCTACATATTCTCTGGTAACAGGTATAGTTTGTCAAGCAATTTTAAGAAAAGATCATTGCCACAAGTTGCATATACTTATGGTGCTGCATTTGGATTTTGTCTGTCTTATACCTGGTGTCTGTTTTCTGGGCTTTATTGCTCATCTGTCTCCTGGAAATTGGTTTCTGTCTTGAGGGCTTTGGTAGCAGGAACTGCCTTTTTAAGCAATCACTCTTCTTTAAAGCCAAAATAATTCCTAATATATTATAAGCTATTGGAAAGCCTTTAGCAGGCATACAGTTTGTCATTGCAAAAGGATTTGAAAATATATATTTCTGTCTTCTTTCATGAGGGCAAAGCAATTTTGGGGTTGCCAAAAGATTTTCCAATCCCTCACTTTCATGATGAGAAAGTAGACTGAGTGAAAATTATTCTAAGTAGTTCAATTTAGGAGTTTAAAAGAGAAAAGAGGGTGGGGAGTAAGAAGAAGAAGAAAAATCCTTTTCAGTCTTTCTAAGCCTCAGCAACTATATTTCTGATCCTCTAGTAAATCCCACAGCTTCTTTTACATTTTTTTTTTCTTCTTATATAAGCCTTTCCTTTATGTGTCATGGACAAGGTATCTTCATTTTTCCTTTATGAAACCTGCTCTTCCCCATCTCCATGCCTGCTCTCCCTATTTTCACATACTACAAGTGAGTGCTGCCCTCCTTTCCCATCTAAATAGACATTACAACCCTGACTTTTTACCTTCATCAAAGCCTGTTATGCCCACACTACACCGACAAAGTTATTAAAGGATTGACAATTTCAGAGGCAAAAGCCACCATGCATGAGGAAACCTCATATGAAACCATTAAGTTTACAGGGGATGTGTGATGTCTGAGCATCACAGCTGAATTTAGACAGAAACCAATTAAAAAAAAAAAAAAAAAACCTACTGCCACTGAGTCAATTCTGACTCATAGTAAGTCCCTTTGGGTTTCCAAGGCTGTAAATCTTTACAAAACTAAATTGCCTCAATTTCCTCCCACAGGGAAGCTGGTGGATTTGAACTACCCACTTTCTGGTTAGCAGTCAAATGTCTTACCCATTATACCACAAAAGCTCCTTGAGTTTAGACAAAAGGGCCTTTTTTTTTCCCACTGATGCTGTACAGTGCAATAGCCATCCATGTGTGCAATAGGTCTATGCAGAGCTGTCTATAATTGAAAATATAAAAACTCATCATAGTCCCAAAAGACATCTAGATCAATTGGCATAACATAGTCCATAAGGACAATGTCTACATCCTTCATTGGTGATTAGGACTGGAGTATTAAAAGATTACAAGCAGCCTTCTGAGATAGAACTATTAGTGTTAGTCTCTACTTGTCTGGAACAAAGGAGTGCAAAGAAAGTCAAAGACTCAAATGAAACAATTAGCCCAGAGTACTAATGAACTACATGAACCACAATTTCCACTAGCCTGAGACCAGAAAAACTAGATGGTGCCTGTTAACATTACTGACTTTTCTGATCAAGATCACAATAGTCTTGGGCAGAGTGGGAGAAAAATGTAGAATAAAGTTCAAAATCAGAAGAAGACGAGAATCACTGCTCTGATAAAGACTGGTAGAATCCCTGTGACTACAACCTTCCAACACCCTTCAACCCTGGAACAGAACCCAACCCTGGGGATTACCTTTTAGCAAAACTGTGGACAGGCCTATAAAGTGAACAGTAACACCCACAAGGAATGTACTTCTCAGAACAGTCAACCATATGGGATTAAAAGGGAAGCATTTGTTCAAAAACAAAGTTCAGAACACAAGAAAGATGGGCAAATGGAAACAAGGAGCTCAGGGTGGAAGTAGGAAGAGTGTTTTACACTGAAGAGATTGCAACTAATACAAAACAAAATGTGTATAAATTGTTAAATGGGAAATTCATTTGATTTGTAAGCATTCACCCAAATCACAATAAAATGTTCAAAAAAAAAAAAAAAACTCATAAGTTGAAAATATTTGGATGTAATAGCAAACTTGCTTTCAACCTATGCTTGCATTCCTTAGTTGGAAACAGGAAGGGTGAGAGTGCAAACCATCCAGTTGTGCCCAGAGCACACATTATAACACATTGCAGCAAAGGTCAGTGAAATAGGATGATGGCATAATAGCCACATCGTATTTCATATTCATCATTGTACCACACACATTTCCAAATTCTAAAATCACAGCACTCCTACTAGCATTTTTGTGAAGGAGAAGGACAGGCACTCAACTTTAACCTCTAGTCCAAATCTGCATGAACTCACTTTATGATCTTGGGAAGTTCCTTAGCTTAGCCTCAGTTTCCTCCAACACATGGTGGAGGTATAATGTTACATTGCCCTTCCTTACAGAGAGATTGTGAAGCTAAAATGAGATAATGTGTCTACAGGATTTTGAAAAGAGTTTCAAACTCTAAAGATATGGGGATAGATGCTTTTGTTTTTACTGTTAGGCTGATTTACAGTAATTTATATCTATAAGAAATTTCTCTGCCATTATGCATAGGAGCTCTGGGAGAGTAGTGCCTAAGGCACTTGACTGCTAACCAGAAGGCTGGAGGTTCAAACTGACCAGCCACTTCTCGGAAGGAAGGTTGGGCAATCCACTTCCATAGTAATACAGCCTCGGAAACCCAAGGAGGAGTTCACTATGAGTCGGATCTGACTCTACGCCATGTGTTGCATTTGTTTGCATTGTATGTATGTATATGTTGTGGTGGTTAAGTTTGTGTGTCAACTTGGCTAGGCCTGCTTGAGTGGCAGGACAGCTGGATGTAGTATTCCCGTGATGAGACTGGTAATCAACCCCATGGTGGAATCTACTGGGAGCAGCTGAGTAGCTGCCTTTGAGTATGTGGTCTGCTTACTGCACGTAAGAAACAGCTTTGGGAATGGTCTCTAGCTTATGGCAAGCTTGGACCCTGCATGTAGCTATGCCATTGTTCACCAGCCTACCATGCTCTGCCGACCTTGGGACTTACAATGGACTTGAATTAATGGCCTGCCATGTGATTTGGTAAAATTGAGACTGTGCCATTTTATTTGTCGACCTTGGACTTGTTAGCCTTAGCAGCCAGTAGCGGACTGAGTGAAGAGATAGATGACTCTAGCTTCAGTGGGCCGGGAGAGAGAGGCAGAGCTGAAGCCCAAGGTCACGGGGTTTTCATCGAGCCCATAGAGACTGGCACTTTGAACTTTGAGTTCTAGCCTCCCGAACTGTAAGAGAATAAATTCCTATTTGTTAAGGCCATCCCTTATGTGTATTTTCTTGTCAGAGCAGTACTAGGTAACCAGAACAATGTTCTATATTCTTCACATTATTGTTAGCTCCATTTAGGCAGCTTTTTGAACATCCCATTCTCCCTCACAGCTTCTTGCATGTGAACATGCTGCCTGAATATCTTTTCCTCTCTCCTTGTCCCAAACTCTCTTTGTTTGTCACTATCCTATTCAACATTGAAGACTCAAGTTAAGATCCTCTACTCTGTGATGCCATTTCTATACCCTCTCTCTAATATAGACATGAGGGCACGGATATCTCAGTGATAGAATCCACTCCTTCCATGAGGAAGATGGGAGTTTGATTCCTGTCCAGTGTACCTTATGTAAAGCCATGACCAATCTGTTTGTGAACACTTGCATGTTGCTATGATGCTGAAGAGATTTCAGTGGACCTTCCAAACTAAGAAGAAAGGCTAGTGACCTACTTTCAAAAATCAGCTAATGAAAATCCTGTGGATCTCAGAGGTCTCATCCCCAACCAATCATGGAGACGGTACAGGACCGGGCAGCATTTCTTTCTGTTATGTAGGGGGTTGCCATGATTCAGTGCTAATTCCACAGTATTAAATGACAACAACAACATTCTGTAGTCAGGCAATTATTTAGTACTCTATATACTGCATTTTCCAAAGAAAGATGATCCCACAGAATGTGGAAATTATAGAACAATATCATTAATATCGCACACAAATAAGATCTTACTGAAGATAATTCAGAAATGTTTGCAGCAGTATATTGACAGAGAACTTCCAGAGGTTCAAGCCAGATTCAGAAGAGGACGTGGAACAAGGGATATCATAGCTCTTGTCAGATGGATCTTGGCTCAAGGCAAAGAATACCACAAAGATGTTTACTTGTGTTTTATTGACTATGCAAAGGCATTTGATTGTGTGGATCATGACAAATTATGGATAACATTGAGAAGAATGGGAATTCCTGAGCACTTGATTGTACTCATGAGGAATCTGTACCTTGACCAGGAGGCTGTCTTTCGAACAGAACAAGGGGACACTACATGGTTTAAAATCAAGAAGGGAGTGCATCAGGGTTGTATCCTTTCTCCACACTTATTCAATCTATATGCTGAGCAAATAATCCGAGAAGCTGGACTATATGAAGAAAAACGTGGTATCAAGATTGGAGGAAGAATCATTAACAACCTGAGATATGCAGACGATACAACTTTGCTTGCTGAAAGTGAGGATGACTTAAGGCACCTACTGATGAAGGTTGAAGAATACAGTCTGCAGTATGGATTACATCTCAATATAAAGAAAACAAAAATCCTCACAACTGCACCAATGAGCAGCATCACAATAAATGGAGAGAAGATTGAGATTGTCAAAGAATTCGCTTTGCTTGGTTCTATAATTGATGCCAATGGAAGCAGCAGTCAGGACATTAGATGACGTGTAGCATTGGGAAAGTCAACTGTGAAGGAACTGTTTCAAGTGCTGAGGAGCAAGGATGTCTCCTTGAGGACTAAGGTGCACCTGACACAAGCCATGATATTTCCAATCACCTCGTATGCATGTGAGAGCTGGACAATGAATAAGGAAGACCGAAGAAGAGTTGATGCTTTTGAGTTGTGGTGCTGGCGAAGAATGCTGAAAGTACCATGGACTGCTAAAAGAACTAACAGATCTGTCCTGGAGGAAGTGCAGCCAAAATGCTCCTTGGAGCAAGAATGGCCAGACTTCGTCTCACCTATTTTGGTCATGTTGTCAGAAGGGACCATTCCCTGGAGAAGGATGTCATGCTTGGTAGGGTGGAGGGTTGACAAAAGAGGGGGAGGCCTTCAACGAGATGGATTGACATGGTGGCTGCGATGATGGGCTCAAATATAGCAGGAATTGTGGGGCTGGCGCGGGATCAGGCAGTGTTTCGTTCTGCTGTGCATGGGGTCGCTATGAGTCGGAAACAAATCGACGGCACTTAACAACAACAATCCTGCATTGGGATGATCTGTACCTAAGTTGGCTTGTCCATTTCACTAGACTAGGGCTTTCTGAGGGAAGGCCTAAATCCTATTCATCTTTTAAACCCTTTTAAACCTAGTTTATTTTTATTTGCGCAGTAAATATTGATTGAATTAATGAATGAATGTCAAATGGTTGTTACCATAAAATAATAAAATAAATTAGTAAGAACAATGAGATTCTTAATTTTTTTTTTTTAAACTAGTGAGGAAAACTCACATTTAAGATGTTTGTATTGCAATATAAGTATATGTACATTGTTGTTGTTGTTATGTGCCGTCGAGTTGGCCCCGACTCATAGGGGCCCCTCCTTGGGTTTCCGAGGTGGTATCACTACAGAAGTAGATTACCCAACCTTCCTTGTGAGGAGTGGCTGGTGGGTTTATCCACCAGCCTTCTGGTTAACAGTCAAGTGCCTTAGGCACTATGCTACTAGGGTTCCTATATGTACATTATATGCACATATTGGGAGAAAAAGCTTTTAAAATACTGGCACTTTCAAGCTGAAAGTATGTAACTATATGACTCCTGTATAGACAGGTAGGTTAGACAAACTCTACATTTCCCCAATAATGGTTGTGGACCACTCATTCAGCAGGTGTTAAAAGGCATTGTGGAACAAAAGGATTTCTTGATGAAGTGCACTTTGAAAGTGCTGCGATAAACCTCTATTATGAAATCTATCATTTGTTCATGATGCATTTCACTATTTAGTGATCCAAGTATCTTCTTGCTCTTTTGTGTTGCTTTAAATTTATTTTCCCTTCTCTATTTTTTTGATTTTCAGCATTCTCTGTGATATGACACTTGATTTATTTCTGCAAATAAAATTCAGCATACAGCACAGTCCTTGACAAATTGGATTGGTTTGATGATCCTATCTGGAACAGGTATGTGAAACCTACAGTATATGCTTACCCACCTTTTGTATTATGCCTATAGGAACATGAACACTTTTGTTGCTGTTTAGCAAGAATGGAATTTGTTCTGAGGTGCTAAATTCATGTGCCAGACATGCTGCCATTTGTCTCTTCTACTTAGTAAGAATTATGTGCTTCAATTATGATGTCAGGGACACTTGTAAACCTTTTCATTTTCTGTGTTAATTGAGAATACAGCTCCAGGGAAGGCAGCAATCCAATGTGCATGTTTCTGAAAATAAGATCTACCTACTACTATAAAGAAGTCAAATATGTGACAGATAGTTGGTACCCTAGTACCCTTAAAAGTGTATCATCTGTGGTTTACACTTCTAACAGAAATAAATAAGATTTTGTTTTTTCAGAAATTAGTCCAAGCTTTGACAAAATTGAGTACTAAATGATTGGTTAAATGACTACTCAAATGCATTAATTAATAATCCTTTCACCTTTTAAGATTTTGTGACAATTACTGCCTTGGTGTATATAATGACATAAACATGACACAAAAAGTAAAAATATGACATATGACAATTTTATTGTTCCACAGCTCAAAAATGAATCCTCTTGCGGGACATATTCCAAAACTACACTGTCGTACTAGTAATAAGCCTTGTAACTCTTGAGTCAGTCCAATTCAGATTGTACTTGGATGAGCACTGTATGAAGGCATGTGATATATCTATCACCATACCTGGGTGGTACAAATTGTTAATTCACTCAGTTGCTAACCAAAAGGTTGGAGATATAAGTCTACCTAGAAGCACCTAAGCAGAAAGGCTTGGCAATCTACTTAAAGAAAATCAATCATCGAAAACCTTGTGGAATACAGTTCTACTCTGACACTCTCACTGTGAGTCAGAATCAACTCAATGACAACTGATTTATACCTATTACATATTATATAATATATATGCATGTATCAATGTATATGAACAAATAGAAGGTTTGTTCAAGTGTTGGTACATAGTTATGCATCCTCTATGTAAATTGTATTTTCAAAAGTAAAGTTCTCTAAGAACTCCCTTTCCACCTCCCCCACCCCCCAGAACAACAACAACAAAAATCTGCAGAAAATCACACCTAGGAAGTTGCACAGGATTGAGATTTAACTAGATGTGATTTTGAAATCTAACTCTACTATGTATTAGCCATGACCTTGGGAAGGGTTTGTACTTCTTTCAAAGAGTGTTATTAAATTCTGACAAAAAGGAAGGCAAAGAGGGACTGAGAGGAGGAATAAGTAAGGGAGGGAGGGAGGGACAAATCCACAATTGCAGTGTCCCAAATGCTCCAGTACACCTTCATTGTTAGCATGCAGTGTCAAGTGCTTAATGGATGTGTATCCAACAATCACTGATGAGTTTCACTCCTACATTCTGTCAGAGTCAGAGATCCATACTTAGACTTTGACCTCCCTGATTTAAGGCAGAATATGTAAATTGGTCCCCTACATATTGGATTTATCTTAGTTTTATTGTTATTATTTTTTGTTTAATTTTCTTGGCATAAGCATAATTTATATGCATGGTGTTAAAAATAATATGTATTTACATATATATACATATGTATGTGTGTGTGTGTGTGTGTGTGTGTGTTTCAATAGATAAATAAATAAATAAATCCCCTGCTGTTAAGTCAATTCCAACTCCTAAAAGTTTTGTAGGATAGAGTAGAATGGCTTCATAGGATTTCCAAGGCTGTGATCTTTTTCCCACAGAGGTGTGTGTGTGGGGGTGGGTGGGGGGTATTGAATGCTCTGAGCTTTTAGTTAGTAGCCAAGCACTTAACCACTGTATAACCAGGGCTCCTTTTATAAATATGTATATATCTGTATTAATGTATGTGCAATGAAATAAAAAATCAGGAGAGTTCACATAAAAATTTGCATTCTCAGTCTTTACTTTTTCTACCAATTTCACTATAATTAAACTAGATCCTCAAGCCTGATATACTATCCTCTTCTTCATCCCTCCATATCCAAACTGTACAGCTCTCCAGAGCATGTCACTCATTCAGTCTTTCATTTTAAAAGATACTGATGTTCAGGCTTCAACCCAGAAAAGTAAGTCAGTACCTCTGAAGCTGTTGCTTTGTAACAGTGATAAATGTTCATAAGCACTCAACTACTAGTTAAAAGTTTGATGGTTCGAGCTCACCCAGAGGTACCTCGGAAGAGAACTCTAGCTATCTGATTTCCAAAAGTCTCAGCTTTGAAAATTCTATGGAGCAGGTCTGCTGTGCACACATGGGGTTGTCATGAGTGGGAATTGGCTCAACAACAGCAGTGTTTCAGTTTAGGCTATGTAAAGTCCAAGGCCCTTTGTTTAAAAGCATCACCAAAGTGTCATATTACATTTAATAAAGATGAGACCAGTACAGATGTTGTCAACTCAGCTACCTAGGTATGAAATTAATGCCTGAGGCATAGCTAATTTATTCACCCTAATTTATTTTCATTAGTGAAGCTAAAGCATGTTTTCAGAACTAATTTACTCAAACAATATGCCTATGTAGAGCTATGCTAAATTAAAAAAAAAATAAAAGTTGATCTATTTTCTCCTAAATATTTCTTTTTCTACAGGTTTGGGTAAGAAAATATAGAGACACATAAACACTGTGTCACCCTTAGAGGCAAAAAGAACAGTGCATATTGATGAGATACTTTTTCTATTTCTTTTTGGGATCAAAATAGTCCAGCCTCTTTTTCATGATGAATAGAACTGAAATAAGGTCATAGATTCTTTACATCCCATGTAAGAAATTTCTTTAAACATATTTTGCCAATCTACATATATACCAAACCACATAGGGGGCACAGTTACTGAGGCTTCTGAGACATATCCAAACAACTTATGGGATTGGTTTACTGGCTCAAGAACCTTAGAACCATAGTCTTGGGGGACAACTTAGTCAGTTGGCATAACATATTTCACAAAGATAATTTTCTACATCTGAGTTTGATGAGTAACTTGTGAGAGGTTATCTATGGGTCTTAATTCATATAGAGCAAAAGAGAATGATGGAAATCAAAGGGTAAAAGAAGAAACAAATTCAAGAGACTAATAGCTCACAAGAATTAAAACCTCTTCAAACCTGAGACAAGAAGAACTAGTTGGTACCCAGCTACCAATACCTTCTGTTCTGACTAGGATCACAATGGATAGACCCAAACAGAATGGAAAAAAAAAAAAAAAGGTAGAACAAAATTCAAATTTCTTAAAAAGGCTGGATCCACTAGACTTGAAGAGAAACTCTGAGACTGTCATCCTGACATAACCTGAATATGAAATTGGAATTAAAACTATCTCTGTGGATCATCCCTCAGTCATATTATAGATTGGCTTGCAAAATAAGCAGTATCACCTATGAATAATGTGCTCCCTCAAATAATGAACTATATAAAGCCAAACAGTCAACATTTACCAAGAAACAAAGGTGAGAATGCAAAGAGGAAAAGGGAAGCCAAATCAATGGAAACAGAACAAACAATTAAAAACAATGAGAATGCTAACCCATTGTAAAAATTGTAACCAATAGCATGGAGCAATTTATATAAAAATTTTTCAATGTGAACTAAATTTGCTATGTAGACTTTCACATAAAATATTATTAAGTAATAATTTTAAAATAATCTCTGTCAGGAGGAGAGGAGAAAGAAATTCCTTTTAAATTGAATGAAATGGAAAGAAAAAATAAATAAATAAGATGACCTCTTTAAAAAGAAAGAAAGAAAGGATTCTGGCAGTGATCCCCCTTATATTTTAGAGTTATACATTAGTTCAAACAAAGCTTTTCAAACTATTTTTCTAAATTTTCTATATCCCTAAGTATCTGAGTTCAGGACAGAGGAAGATTAAAATCTATAAAATCTACCATATAGCCACCACATGAAACAGCTATTGAAAGGAAAATTAATAGTGTCTAAAATGGACCTTGAGTTAAGCATTCTTCATCTTGCATTTTCTATTACTTGCATTTTCATTTATCATTAACTCCTTTTAATCAGAGTTTCCCTAAAATAGACATACAGTTTGTTAAGATTCATTTTAAAATAATATAATGTAAAAAATTAAATACATATGGGAATACTTAGTAATTTCCAGATTTTGAAAGTGTGTTATTTTATATCAATACATTAAATTGTTCCAAAAATATACATATTTGTTGCTATTATTCATAATTACATCCAACTTTTTCTTATCCCTGCCAATTCTCTACTACCTTGTGTCTATTTTAGAGTAATTATTTTGCAGCCAAAAATATATTTTTTCAGTTTCCATTATGTTGAGACCATATTAAACAATAATCAAACCAAACTTTGAATTGATTCTGATGCATTGCAACCCTATCTGTTTCAGGGTAGAACTTCTCCATAGGGTTTTCTTGGCCATGATCTTTACAGAAGCATAAACCAGGATTTTCTTCTGAGGTGCCACTGGGTGGGTTTGAACAACCAACCTTTGTGCTAGTAGTCAAACGCAAACCATTTGTTCTACTCAGGGACTTTAGATCATATTAGACTTCTGTAAATATTTGTGGAATGAGTGGATGAATGACTAATGAATTTCCATTTTAGGTGTGAGCAAATGAAATTATACGAAAGCAAGGCAGTTGACTTAGGCCATGAAGTTGATATGTGAAATAACAAGCAACAAAAATGGTAATTCATCAGATAGGAGACTGTATCTCGTATGCTCTGCTGAAGTAGAGAGATGGACATTCTTTCTAAAGAATTTGGACAAAGTCAAAGGAATAGCAAAGCTAATATTTTGGTTAGGAGCTCATCTTGTTTATGCCTGCCCTCTTCCTTCTTCTCCTTCACTATTATTTCCATCTTTAAAACTTTTTTTTTTTTTCTTTTCAATTAAGGAGGCTTTCCAGTCTAAAGACTCCTGATTAAGGAGTCTTATTTTTAACAACTTTTCTATAATCATGTGGACAAACTAAACAAAAACCTACTGTCATCTAGGAGATTGTAACTCCTAGTAACACTACAGGGCAGAGTAAACTGCCCCAAAGGCTTTCCAAGACAATAAATCTTTATGGAAGCAGACTGCCTAATCTTCCTCCTTTGTGACTACTGGAAGGTTCAAACCTGATGGTTAGTAGCCAAAAGTCTTAACAATTGCACCACCAGAGCTCCTCTTGTGGACAAACATTCAGTGGTAAAATAATACAGAGTCTCTGAAGAAACTAGCCTGGCATAGAAAGAGCTGCACTCATGAATAATTGAATGGTTTCTAATGTTGTCCAGACAGGTAATGTGTTACCCTAGTAGAATCTCTGGGAAGTACTTGGGTTATCTCCCTTTCCCTCTTTACCTATCAATGAAATCTCTGACGTGTTATTGGCAAAGCTCAAACCCACTTAAAAGTGAAATGCTTTGCCCTGCTTCATTTTTGCATTTTAGAAAAAAATTAGAGATGAGTCAAATGGATGTGATGCTCTTATCAACATTAATATAAAAGCTTCATATATAAAATTATTTTCCCAGCAGTGGAGAAATCATTTCACTTAGAAAGCAAATTACAATTCTTGATATAACAAGATACTGTGCCTTAGGGAATAAGTAATTAAAATGTTTCAAATTCGTAAATCACATTCTCATAAAGGGAAGGGATTTTAAAATCAAACCATTTTTCTTCATCAGAGTATTAATAATATGATGAAAAATAACTTTGGTTACAAGTATTCTATAATCAAGAGTAGTCCAAGTTTCCTGGACCATGACAATATTCAAACATTTTCATTTTAGTCACTGATTTTCCTACTTTGAATATTTTCATCCTCTGTTATTTACATGGGCTAAAATGTGTCTGTACCCTGCCTTATTACACAAAATATTTTAGATGAATTACAACAGTAATATAATAATTGTAAATTATTGTAACACTCAGATAAAACTAGAAAGTCAAGGTATAAATCAGAACTAGGCAGATCCCATTGTTAGGAAGTATCTAATCAATTCTGACAGTAGAAACCCTATGCACAACAGAATTAAATGTTGTCCTGTCCTGTGCCCTTGTTACAATATTTGCTATGCTTAAGCCCATCATTGAGCCACTGTGTAAATCCATCTCATTGAGGGTCGTCCCATTTTTCACTGACACTCTGCTTTATCCAGTATGATATCCTTCTCCCGGGACTGATCCTTTCTTGCAACATAATCAAAGTGTGAGAGATGAAGTCTAGCCATTCTCTCTTCTAAGGAGCATTTTGGCTGTACTTCATCCAAGACAGATACGTTCATTCTTCCAGAAGTCCATCGTGCATTCAGTATTCTTTGGCAACATTGCAATTCAATACATCAATTCTTCTTTGGTCTTTCTTATTCATTGTCTAGCTTTCACATGCATATGATGCTATTGAAAATATCATGGCTTTGGTCAATTGCACCTTAGTCTTCAGCGTGACATCTTTTTTCTTCAACAGTTTAAAAAGGTCTTTTGCACCAGATTTGCCCGATGCAATAAGTCATTTGATTTCTTGATTGCTGCTTCCATGGATGTTGATTATGGATCCAAGTAAAATTAAATCCTTGACAACTTCAGCTCTTTCTCCATTTACCATGTTGTGGCTTATTGATCTAATAAAGCCACACCACGGTAAGACAGACCCTAGGGAAAAACACTTGCTGTTGTTGATTCCTCAGATTTACCTCTCAGTTTCCTGGCACCAAAAGCAAAATTTAGTTACACAATATTGTTGTCTGAGAAAAAATAATCTTCAGGAAAAGCAAAGATTGGCCTAGTATTAAAATATTTATTCTGTGGAAAGATAAATGATGTAATTGATAAGAATGGAGAGATAAAGAATCCTGAGGGTATAATAGGCTCATTGAACTCCAATTCAAGCATCAGTCTAATGGGAATGAAACACAGCTGTCCAGAAACATGGGCACCTATCACTAACCTTTTTAATTTATATTTACAGTAATGTCACAACCATCTTCTGGTTGGAAGAAACCTACTGAAGTCAGTATTTTATATATAGAACCCCACTAGCCTTTTATTTATTTATTTATTTATTTTCTTTATCCTTGTTTGTTTAAAAATTTTCATTGTGATTAAGTTAAAGTTTACAGAACAAATTTATTTTCTATATAGCTTTGCATATACATTTTGCTTTGTGACACTAAATGCAGTCCCCACAATGTAACAGCACTCTTTCCACTTCCTGTATTTATCATTTCCCTTTATCCTTTCCTATCCCTTCTTGCCTTCTGGTCTTTATCCTTGGGCAAATGCTGCCCTTTTGATCTCTGTTGTTGATTGTCCTAAGGAGTGCACACTTCTCTGGTTTTATTGTTCACCCCTTAGGCCTATTATTTGACTAAAAGTTGACCCACCAGGATGAGTTCAGTTCCTGGCTTACAGGGTGACTAAGGGCCATAGTCCTGAGGGTTCCACAAGTCTCTGTCAGACCAGGATTCCTGGTCTTTTTTATGATTTTGAGTTATGTTCCAAATTTGTCTCCCATTTTGTTCTATTGCGATCCATTTTAGAGTGGTAGGCAGTGGTAGCTGGGTACCATCTAATTCTTCTGGTCTCAGAAGTGGAGGCTGAGGTTTATGTTGTCCACTAGTCCCTGGGACTAATTGTTTCTGTGTGTCTTTGATTTTCTTCACTGTTCTTCACTCCAGATGGGGAGAGACTAATAGACTAATAGTTGCACCTACATGGCAGCTTGCAAACTTTTAAGACCTCACTCACTACTCACCAAAGTAAGATTGTGTTTGTGGACTTTGATATGCCATTTGAGCTTGATAACCCCCATAACTATGCTCTTGAGCCCCTAGGCCCAGTGACTTCCTCCCTCAAGATTCTTGGTTATGGCTATGAAATTTTCATAACTTTGTCCCCTGTTCTATTGTATGTATGGATATCTTTACAACACATAGAAATATCATCTGCCAAACATATGGTCATGAAAATAGTCCCATTCACCTACCCATACCTGTTAGTCTGCCTGTACTTTTAACCTCAATAACCCAGAACCTTGATTTCATCTTCTGTTTTGTAGTCCTCTGAACATTAGGTTTTAAATGACATTTTATGTAATCAAATTGATAGTACAGATTCAAAATTATGGTTTAAGTTTTGATAAAAGTAGAATTATTTTCATATTTTGCAGTTTATTTCATTTGATATAAACATTTTGTTGTTTTGACTACTACTATATGTGTGTGTATTTAATTTTGTAACTTAACACTTTTGGAAAAAAGATGTATCTGGATTCCTTTTTTAATTAGAAAAGACAGTTGACAAAGAATAGAAAAATGCTATTAATTTCCTAAATATTATAAATGTGGCATAATGCCACATCTTTATAGCATTATCCTATTTTTGAAGACTGCCTCCAATTTAGATTTTCTATAAAATCATTAGAACTTAAAAATTATTACTAATTGTCATAAAATATGGCACATAATTTGCTCATTTCTGAAAAAGGACAAAGTGAGAATCCTATATTTTGCAAGCTCTAAAATAAAGGCTTTTAGGAATTCCTATGTATGAATCCTAGCTTTAAAAGATTTAAAAGATTATTTTAATATTAAAAAAAAAATAGAGACAGATATATAAGAAAAGATGAATCATGAGTAAAACAGCCCTCTCCTTTTGGTAAGTGACTTACATAACTATAGTAATGTGTGGCTTATTTCTTGATACTAAATTCTGACCTATAAAAATTATTTTTAAAATGATGATCAATAGGACCAAGTATAAGTACCAAAGACCTCAAATTTATATTCTTCTTCCATTAGTTAACTATGACTTTGAGCATAATCTTTAACTTCTGGTTCCAATACATTTGCATAAAGATAAAGAAATTTCAGACCAGTCTCAAAGGTATAAACAAAATATCATCACAATTGTGCTGAAAGCTGTCTTTCTGGGATATTTTTCCAAGTAATAAAGACCATTTTAAAGCAAACTGATTACTTGCACACAGCAAAGCAGTAAACACAATTGAATTTCCTCTTTAATCTACTCAATTAGCTCACGGGAGTGCTCTGAACACCAATCTCTATGCACAAACCCTTACTTCATATTATCTAATTTAATCTTCAAACCTGCCCTATGAGGTAGGTAATATCATTCTTATTTTACATAAAACAGAAAAAGAAAGTCACAGGAAAAAAAAAATGTAATGAATAATTCTTCATCTACTTTCTAAGAAGGATAAACTGGTCACCAAGAGAATTTTTCCTTTCCAAATATGAAAGTGGTTCTCAGACAGAAGTGATTCTCAGCCAGAGTGAGTTTGCCCTCCAGGGAACATTTGGCATATCTACAGTCATGTCTGGTTGTCACAATTGAAGAGGCTGCTACTTGCATTCAGTAGGTGGACAGCAAAGGGACAGCTCTGCCCAACAAAGAATTATCCAGCCCAAGATGTCTACAGTGCCAAGGTTGAGAAATCCTACTCTAAATAATTGCCTTGTGGAAAATAATTGAGTAATGGATGAAAGGCTACAAATTTGAATAAGAATGGAAGATGTACAGAGAGAGAGTGAGATGAGACAGAGACACTGGAGAGAGTGATACTGGAAGCTGCAGAGGAAAGGGCCTTTAGATAGGATGCCTGTGCAGATGGTGACAAGAGGAGACAGTTGGTCAGTGATGGAAGAGTTTTTTTTTTCCCCCTTCTGAATACAAGGATACTAACATAAACAAGACTTGGTGTCAGCCCTCAAAATTTTCACACTCTTTTGTTGGAAACAAATGTAGAGACAGTCTGTCTCCATTTTTAGTCTCTACTTCTAAATTTAGGTTATACACAATTTCCTAAAGCTGGGCTTTTCCTACCTTCATTCATGCCTTTGGTGGTACCCTTCTCTTTCTCCAGCCTCACTCACTATTACCCTGGGATTTCTTGAGCTTTTCTCTTTGCCTAGCTTCTCTGATTTCACAGAGCATTTAAGTTGTAATGAATGTCATGATGCATTACCTGTTTACTGTCCCTATCTTACCCTACAAATACACCTCAGTTGTACTAATCATAGAATCCCACCCAGGGCTTTGGCAGCTCTGTACTCTGATGAAAGAAATTTTACTCTTCTGAGCTTAAGTTTCTTCAACTGTGAAAATGAATGTAATAATAGTAATTTATTTGAGGTATTGTTATGAGGAAATAACAAGTGCTAAAAAGGAAGAAAGTTTTCAATATCATATTATGTCTTCAGGATATTTAAGATGCATTTCATTAGTTTTCTAAAAGAAAAGGGCTATAATCAGTGGTTCTCTGTATTCTGCTACCCTCATGCCAAATAGACAAAAACAAAAACACCAAGTCCACTGCCATCAAGTTGATTCCTACTCAGAGAGACCCTATAGACAATGTAGAACTGTCCCATAGGGTTTCCAAGGCTGTACACCTTTGCAGAAGCAGATTGCCTTGTCTTTCCACTGCAAAGCAGCTGGTAGGTTCATATGGCCAGTTTTTTGATTAACAGCCAAAAGTCTTAACCACATCCTGCTCTTCCCATATTCTGGTCTTGATATATCTTTAAAATGTGTTCTGTCTTTGACTTACCTTCCCCAGCCCCATTGCCCTACTATTGCAATTGCCTTTTCATCTCAAGTGAAGGAATATAATTTCCTTTTAAACAATCTCTTTGATTATTTCTCTGACACCAATTTTAACTTCAATTCCCTCCCTCAACACTGATCACAAAATAAATTTTACTTAAAAATGACCAGGTCATTTTACTCTTCTATCTGAAAAACTCTTGACTTCATGTTGTTCATAGGGACCTTGTCATACACATTCACCATAATATGCCAGTTCTTCTTAAGCCTCTTCCTTTCAGGAGTCCTACCTTTGCTCTGCAATCAAACGTCCAAACACAGTGCTTACACATGATCATTTACCTGGGATCTATGGAATGCTTCTTCCTAGCAAATTCCTACTTAAATTCAATTCTCAGATTGAATGTCACCTCTTCAGTACCTTTTCTCTTGCCTTGCTCCCTGCTCCTCAGGCAGAGTTGAGTTCACCATGTTTGCTCCTCAGAGCCCTTAATTGACATCTAAAACTACATCTACCACTCTATATTGTAGTTGATTAATCTCCTTGACTATTACTCTTAAGACTTTGATTCCCTTGAAGACTGGACCCCCATCATATTCACCATAATATTGTCAATAGGAAATACAGAGTGACACTAAGCAAATGCTTTGTTATTGAATAAGTGCTCAGTGATCCAGTCTGATTGCAATCAGAATCACTAATTTGCAAAACATTGAGGAGCACCCAAAATGATTATCAGTGAGTTTCACTAACTTGAGCTCTCAACTCTCCTTTTATTATTTGGAAAAAAATGTTCAAAGAGAAAAAATATGTAATATATTCACCTCCTAGTAATTTAGCCACTCCTCGGAAGGAAGGTTGGGCAATCCTACTTCCGTAGTGATACTGCCTCGGAAACCCAAGGAGGGGTCGCTATGAGTTGGGGCCGACTCGACGGCACATAACAACAACAACAACAACAGTAATTTAACACTTTTTATAGCAGGGAGTATTATTCAATTTGCTTCATATTTTGTTAACATAAATGCTTAGCAAAAAGTGTAAGATACTATAATCTTCTCTCAAGGAAAGTAAAGTTATCTAGTATCACATGTCAACTTTTCAAACAACAGATTTGTGTTGGTTGGTCAGAATGTGGCAGATTATCTGGAATACTATTATTTTACTGATACTATATTTCTTATAATAATACTTTGATTTGAAAATTAATGAGATATGTCCTCTAATGTTGATGAATAATTAATTCATCTAATTTTTCTAAGAAAACATGTACAAGTTTTATTTTTGATCTGTAACTTTAAATTCATTTGTTAATAAATTCCTTTTAAAGGATGCTGAGGTTACCTATGAGATCCTGGTGCTGGGATCAGAGATTATTCATAATTTTGATTTATGAGTGAAAATGCCATCATGTAGTACTGTCAAACAGTTTTTACTTTTCTGAGCTTCATTTTCCTCATCTGTAAAAATGAATATAATAATAACATTGGGATTGTTATAAGGAAAAAATAATTATTTACTACAAACTACTCATAACCAAACCAAACCCATTACTGTCCAGTGGATTCTCCTCATAGTGACACTACAGGAAAGAGTAGAACTGCCCCATAGGGTTTCTAAGGCTGTAAACCTTTATGAAAGCAGACTGCCTCATTGTCAACCATTAACTTCTTTAGCACTTTAATACCCTTTGCACCTCCAGGGATCCTTTTGGAACTCACAGGGGCTGTGAATAATTTAGTTGTATGTCAGTGAGAAGAAAAGAGAGAGAAACTGATGTCAACAGAGAGGGATGAAGTGTCTAACTCCAGGTTACACAGTTTAGGAGTGCCAGAGAGAGGTCTTCTCTCCCCAGGACCAGCACTGCTACCAACTTGTGAATTCCTAGAGGGCTGATTGTTCCCAAAATCTACATTTTGAAACATAGTAAGCACTTCAGAAACATTGGATCATAATGTATTTATCAAAGATTTTAACAATTCAAAATTTTTTTAATGTATTTTATTGAAATATGATTTATACACAAATCTCAAGTGACATGAGTCAATGCTTTATTTTGTATTTTTTTTTTTTTTTTTGGAGTGTTCCCTTCTCTCAGCTCCCACCCCTGGCAACCAACAAAGAAAGTTTCCCTCCATATATAAACCTTTCCTTGACCCTCCATAACAATGAACTAATACTATATTTGTCTTCCTGTGATTGACTTATTTCACTCAGCATAATGTCCTCCAAGTTTATCCATGTTATGCTGTGTTTTGCAGACTCTATATTATTCTTTAGTGCTACATAGCATTCCATTGTATGTATGTATCATAGTTTGGTCACTCACTCTTCTGCTGATGGACACGTAGGTTGTTTCCATCTTTTTGCTGTTGTAAATAATGCTGCAATGAACATGGATGCACATGTATCTGTTCCTGTCCTGTCTCTCACCTCTCTAGGATATACTTAGGATTACTTGGTCAAATGGCATCTCCAATTCCAGGTTTCTAAGGAATCGCCATACTGCTTTCCATAGTGGTTGTATCACTTCGCAGTCCCACCAGCAGTGCATGAGTGTCCCAGTCTCTCCATATCCCTGCCAGCATTTGTTATTTTCTGTCTCGAACCTTGCCATCAGTGCTGGGGTGAGATGGTATCTCACCGTTGTTTTGATTTTCATTTCTCTGATGGCTAATGATCGTGAGCATCTCTTCATGTATTTGTTGTCCACCTGAATACCCTCCTTGAGTGAAGTATCTATTCATGTCTACTACCCATTTTTCAATTGGATTAATTCCTTTGCTGCTGAGGTGTTGGACTTTTCTGTAAATTTTAGAGATAAGTTCTTGCCAGATATATAATTACTGACAAGTATGAATTTGTTGCTCTCCTTTTTGTTATGTGCTTTTTTGTGGTGTTGATTTCTTTGTTCCATATGATTTTCTGTGTTGAGTTCATTTTGAATCATGTTATCACTTCCTTCATTGCTACTGTTGTGTTATTGTTGTTGTTATGTGCTGTCGAGTTGAACCCTACTCATAGTGACCCCTCCTTGGGTTTCCAAGGCAGTATCACTACAGAAGTAGATTCCCCAACCTTCCATTCAAGGATTGGCTGGTGGGTTTGAACTGCCAAACTTCTGGTTAACGAGTCAAGTGCCTTAGGCACTATGCTACCAGAGCTCCTATGCTATTGTTTTAGTATTGCTAAATATTTGTTCAGGTCCACTTTTTTATTTTGATGTGAAGGTTTATTATTTTTCTTTGAGGTTACCCTGTGATTTATAGTTTTCTTCTCAAGTTTAAAACAGTCCATTCTATGCTGTAGTTGTCTTGACTTCCCTATCATTTAGAAGCTCTGTAACTACACAATTTTTTCCCTAGTTTGGGTTTGTAGTCATCCTCATTTGTCAATTAATGTCTCTGGTTCCCTGTTTACAATCTTGTAGGCTTATTTACTTTGAATTTCCATATCTAGGTTTGTTTCTGGGGTTATATCACCATGTGTATTAATAATCAGTTGTTGTTTGCTGTTGTTGCTTCTCTGTCCAAAGGACACCTTTTAGTATATCTTGTAAGGTTGGTCTGATTTTAACAAATTTCCTTAATTTCTGCATATCTGGAAATGTCCTAATTTCACTATCATATTTGAGGAACCATTTTGCTGGGTACATAATTCTTGGCTGGAAATTTTTCTCTTTCAAGGTTTTATATGTACCATCCCATTCTCTTATTGCCTGCATAGTTTCTGCCAAGAAATCTGAGATTATTTTTATTGGTTGCCCCTTGCAGGTAACTTTTTCTTTTTCCCATGCTGCTTTCAGGATTCTTTCTTTGTCTTTGGTTTTGGTGAGTCTGATGATGATATGTCTTGGTGATGTTCTTTTGGGGTCTATCCTGCTTGGGGTTTGTTGGACTTTGTGAATGGATATATTCTTATCTTTCATCATACCCAGATAATTCTCTTTGGCAATTTTTTCTGTGGCTTTATTTGACCCTTCCTGTTCTGGAATTCCAATTGTTGTTCTTGTGTGCCATCAAGTCAGACCTGACTCATAATGACCCCTCCTTGGGTTTCTGAGGTGGTATCACTTACAGAAGTAGATTGCCCAACCTTCCTTCCAAGGAGTGGGAATTCTGATTACACATATATTATTCCTTCTGATGGTATCCC
>NW_006921683.1:6231284-6240941 GCF_000298275.1 Orycteropus afer afer
CGGAAGGAAGGTTGGGCAATCCTACTTCCGTAGTGATACTGCCTCGGAAACCCAAGGAGGGGTTGCTATGAGTCAGGGCCGACTCGACGGCAAATAACAACAACAACAACAACATTGTCTTTCAAATTTGTTCTAGAGTTTTCTCCGTGTTTTCCTCAATTTTGTCACTGTTTTCCTTGATTCTTTTCTCAATTCATTGAAGATAACTAAATATAATTCTTGAATTACTTATCAGGGAATTCCAATCCTGCATCTTCCTCTGAGACATGTTTTCGGTCTGTATCCTAGTCCCTTGTTTCTCCTGCTTTACTTTGCTTTTTTGTGTGTACTGGGATGCTCTGTTGTCTCTGAGGCATTGGGAAATTTTTGTGTTTATATCTAATTGGTGATTGTATGTTGGAGTGACTTGCCTACGATTTTCATTTTCTTTCTTTTGTTTGTATGTTATCTATGTAGGCTGTGCTCCTCTATTCACTAGTTGGCAGCACTTATACACTCACCACCTGTCTCCTTTCCCATTATCTCCTGTATGTTTCTGTTGTCCTTGGCAAACAGAGCCTATCATAGGTACCTGGAATCTGAATGAAATTGCTGTCACTTTGAAATCCAAAATGACCACAGTTTGTAAAGATTCAAAACAGATGTACCCTCAGTCACTTTAAATATCCAAATGGCCACCACGTGTAAACAATCAAAATGACTGCACCCTCCGGACAGCCAAAAGTCCACAACTCAGTTTGTCTCCCTCTTTGCTGTTTCCCTTCCTAGTCATAGGCCACCAGCCCAGTCATCCCTGCAGCCCTTGGTGACCAAGACTGATCTTTCGGTCAATTGTCAGGTCCAAACACCACTTGGAAATATTCATGCTGTTGGTCCCATCAGAGTAGCTGACAGTTCACTGCTCTTACCATCTCCATACTCACTGTTTTCCTTCAGGTCCTTGGAAAAGAGAGCCTATTCTTAGGTATTGTTTTTGTTCAGGTTTTTTTCCACTAGTAGGTGCCTAATCCACTTCTGTATACTTCCTTTCAAAGCTCAGGGCTCCAGGAGTTATCTTATCTATCTCTGTCAATTGGTTTCTTTTTTCTTTGTTGAAGAGGGTCTGTGTAGCTGTGTGCCTAATCCTCCATCTAACTGGGTGCCCTGGTTACCTAGTGCTGCTCTGACAAGAATATGCTACAAATGGAATGGCCTTAACAAACAGGAGTTTATTCTCTTATTGTTTAGGAGGCTAGACATCCAAGTTCAAGTTGAATCACCCAGGCTCTAGGGGCTGGGTGAAAGCCCCATGGTTTGGGCTTCAGCTCTGCCTCTTGCTCCAAGCCCACTGAAGCTAGAGGCATCTCTTCACTCAGGCAGCTACTGGCTGCTGAGGCTAACAAGCCCAAGGTCAACAAATAAAATGGCACAGCCCTGATGTTACCAAACCACACAGCAGGCCATTAATTCCAATACATTGAAAGTCCCAAGGTCAGCAGAGCATGGCAGGCTGCTGAACAACGACACAGCTACATACATGGTGCAAGGTGCCATAAGCTAGAGAGCATTCCCAAAGCTGCTGCTTATATATGGGATGCAGACCATGTACCCAAAGCAGCTACTCAGCTGTTTGTGGTAGATCCCACCATGGACTTGATTGCCAGTCTCATCATGGGGAATATAACAACTAGCTGCCCAGCCACTCAATCAGGCCCAACCAAGTTGACACACAAAAGTAACCACCACACCAGAAACCTACCCAATTCAACAATTTTAAGAATACCTGTTGAGAATTAAATTTGTGGATTAGCATATAACAAGAATGGTTGACCCACATTAGCATGGCAAATAATTGTCTTCTTGCTGAAGTTTTGTTGCTTTCATACCTCTAGGTAAAAAACCTATTTTACTTATTTTTATACTTTCAGCACTAAAAAATAGTGCCTAGTATAGTGTGCTGAGGAGTCAGCTGCAGGGATCCAGGTAAGGGGAGTTTGGATAGGTTTCCAACAGCTAAGGGAGACAAACTTGTCTGTTAGTTTGTCCTACTGTGGTGACGTGTTGCTGTGAGTATTGAGGCTGTGCCACTGGTGTTTCAAACCCAGTGGGGTGCACATGGTGCACAGATATCAGCCCAGCTTGCAGACTCAGACAGACTAGGAAGAAGGAAGAGGCCATCTACTTCTCAAAGAATTGGCCAGGAAAACCTTATGAATAGCAGAGAAACACTGTCTGATTTATTACTGCACTACTTTATGAATAGGAAGAAAGTATCCCAGGGAAAGGGATGTTGTTGTTATGTGCCGCCGAGTCGGCCCCAACTCATAGCATAGCGATCCCTCCTTGGGTTTCTGAGGCAGTATCACTACGGAAGTAGATTGCCCAACCTTCCTTCTGAGGAGTGGCTGGTGGGTTTGAACCGCCAGCCTTCTGGTTTAGCAGTCAAGTGCCTTAAGCACTATGCTACCAGAGCTCATAGGCATGGGAGCTCTGGTAGCATAGTGCCTAAGGCACTTGACTGCTGACCAGAAGGCTGGCGGTTCAAACCCACCAGCCACTCCTCGGAAGGAAGGTTAGGCAATCCTACTTCCATAGTGATACTGCCTCGGAAACCCAAGGAGGGGTCTCTATGAGTCGGGGCCGACTCGACTGCAAACAACAACAACAACAACAACTCTATGAATAGTCCGGAAACATTGTCCAATACAGAGGAGGAGGATGAGTCATTTATGTTAGAAGGCTCTCAAAATAGGACTGGGAAAGAGCTGCATCATCACAGTAAAACCATCCTTACTCATATTAATAAGGTAAAGCTTCGGAGACCTCCATTTGCTGATGTGGCACCCTCAAATTGAGGAGAAACAGCAGCAAACATCCATTAATAATCAGAACATGGCATGTACGAAGTATGAATCTAGGAAAATTGGAAGTTGTCAAAAATGAAATGGAATGTATAAAGATTGATGTCCTAGGCATTAGTGCACTGAAATGGGCTGGTTTTGGCCATTTTGAATCAGACAACCATATGATTTACTATGCCAGGAATGGCAGTTTGAAGAGGAGTGGTGTGGTATTCATCATCACAAAGGATGTTTCAAGATCTGTCCTGAAATACAATGCTGTCAGTGATAGGATAATATCCATACACCTACAAGGAAGACCCATTAATACAACTATTATTCAAATTTATGCCCCAACCACCAAAGCCAAAGATGAGGAAATTGAAGATTTTTATCAACTTCTGCAGTCTGAAATTGAGCGAACACGCAATGAGGATGTGTTAATTATCACTGGTGACTGGAATGAAAAAGTGGGAAACAAAAAAGAATCACTGGTAGTTGGAAAATTTGGCCTTGGTGACAGAAATAGTGCTGGAACTTGCATGGTAGAATTTTGCAAGACCAATGATTTATTCATTGAAAACACCTTTTTTCAACAACATAAACAGTGGCTGTACACTTGGACTTTACCAGATGGAACACACAGGAATCAGATTGACTATATCTGTGGAAAAATTCGATATCTTCACCCAAAACAGGTCCAGGAAGTGATGTGGAACAGACCATCAACTGCTCATATGCAAGTTCAACTTGAAGTTAAAGACAATTAAAACAAGTCCATGAGAGCCAAAATATGATCTTGAATATATCCCTCCTAAATTTAGAGACCATCTAAAGAATAGATTTGATGCATTGAAAACCAATGACCAAAAACCAGAAGAATGTGAATGACATCAAGAACATCAGCCATGAAGAAAGCAAGAGGTCACTAAAAAGAAAAGAAGAGAAGACCAAAATGGAGGACAGAAGAGATTCTTAAAGTTGCCCCTGAGCATAGAGTAGCTAAAGCAAATGGAAGAAATGACAAGATAAAAGAGATGAACAGAAGATTTCAAAGAGCAGCTCAAGAAGACAAAGCCAATTACTATAATGAAATGTGCAAAGACCTGGAGTTAGAAAACCAAAAGGGAAGAACATGCTCAGCATATCTCAAGCTGAAAGAACTGAGGAAAGAAATTAAGCCTCAAGTTGCAATATTGAAAGATTCTATGGGCAAAACATTGAATGATGCAGGAAACATCAAAAGAAGATGGAAGGAATACACAGTCACTGTACCAAAAAGAACTGGTCAGTGTTCATTCATTTCAGGATGTGGCATATGATCTAGAACCAAGTTGAAGTTTGAATTAAGGAATTGGCAAAAAACAAGGCTCCAGGAATTGATGGAATACCCATTGAGATATTTCAACAAAGAGATGCCTCTCTGGAAGGACTCACTCAGTTATGCCAAGAGATTTGGCAGACAGCTACCTGGCCAAATGACAAGAAGAAATCCATATTTGCATTCCAAAGAAAGGTGATCCCACAGAATGTGGAAATTATACAACAATATCATTAATATCATATGCAAGTAAGATCTTACTGAAGATAATTCAAAAACAGTTGCAGTAGTATATTGACAGAGAACTTCCAGAGATGCAAGCTGGATTCAGAAGAGGACATGGAACAAGGGATATCATTGCCAGATATCCACAGTCAAGGGATAGCCAAGGAATAGCCAAGGAATATCCATAGTCAGCTGGATCTTAGCTCAAGACAAAGAATACCAGAAAGTTGTTTACTTGTGTTTTATTCTCTATGCAAAGGCATTTTATTGTGTGGATCATGACAAATTATGGATAACATTGAGAAGAATGGGAATTCCTGAACACTTTATTGTACTCATGAGGAACCTGTACATTGACCACGAGGCTGTTGTTCTAACAGAACAAGGGGACACTACATGGTTTAAAAGCAAGAAAGGAGTGTGTAGGGTTGTATCCTTTCCCCATACTTATTCAATCTATATGCTGAGCAAATAATCTGAGAAGCTGGACTATATGAAGAAAAATGTGGCATCAGGATCGGAGGAAGAATCATTAACAACCTGAGATACACTGATGGTACAACTTTGATGAAAGTGAGGATGACTTGAGGCACTTACTGATGAAGATTAAAGAATAGAGTCCACAGTATGGATTACATCTCAATATAAAGAAAACAAAAATCTTCACAACTGGGCCAATAAGCAGCATCATAATATATGGAGAAAAGACTGAGGTTGTCAAATAATTCACGTTGCTTGGTTCTACAATCAATGTCAATGGAAGCAGCAGTCAGCACATCAGACGACCTGTAGCACTGGGCAGGTCAGCTACGAAAGAACTGTTTCAAGTGCTGAGGACCAAGGATGTCTCCTTGAGGACTAAGATGTGCCCCACACAAACCATGGTATTTTCAATCATCTCTTATGCATGTGAAAGCTAGACAATGAATAAGGAAGACCAAAGAAGAGTTGATGCTTTTAAGTTGTGGTGCAGGCAAAGAATGCTGAAAATACCGTGGACTGCTAAAAGAACTAACAGATCTGTCCTGGAGGAAGTGCAGCTGAAATGCTCCTTGGAGGTGAGAATGGCCAGACTTCATCTCACCTACCTTGGTCATGTTCTCAGAAAGGACCATTCCCTGGAGAAGGATGTCATGCTTGGTAAGGTGGAGGGTCAACAAAAGAAGGGAAGGCCTTCAATGAGATGGATTGACATGGTGGCTGCGACAATGAGCTCAATGATCATAGAGCTGGTGCAGGATCAGGTGGTGTTTCGTTCTGCTGTGCATAGGGTCACTATGAGTGAGCAATGACTTGACAGCACGTAACAGCAACAACAGTGTAGTGTACACACTCTATACAATTTTATTTAATGACTGAAAAAATAAATGGATGAGCTTTAGTAATTGAGCATTGTTTTAATGACTCTTTTTTTTATGTTTTTTTAAAAAATATTTTCTTTTTTGCCACCAAAATGTGGAAAGAATTTATACCTTTTTATAGGCTTTTATTCTAAAATTTAACTATATGCTTCTTTCCAACATTCTTTCTAAAATAATATAATTTTATCATATATTTCTTTAGTTTTTTTTCTTGCCATAAACACTACATTTTGTTTTCTCAGTATTTTTCACTTTTTTTCTTTTTACAATTTTAAACATTTCAATAATTAATTATTTTCTTAAGATTATTTTATTACAATATTATAAAAAATTTGCTGATAGGTACTAAATCAGTAGAAGGCCCAGAAATGTAGGATTTTCTTTGTTTTTTTTAATAAATTATGTAAAATGCAAACTCAGGTAACAAATTATTGATATTGATGCTTTTGAGGAACTTATGTTAAATGTAAAAGAATACTGGAAATGCATAACAACTTTCCATAACACAGATGCTTATAAAGTACTTTTAAGTCATTGTTCACTCTTAGTATAGTTAAAAGTGCATTGTAATCTTGTTTATTCTCTCTCTCTCTCTTTTTTTTTTTTTTTTAATAGAATGAAAGCATATACCACTTTAGTCATTCTATTATTATAAATTCACATTTGGTGAAATCACATTTAAAGTCTGCAATTTAGACTCAAGGTTGAAGACACTATTTAATAGATGCTATTCTCTTTTTATTTTTTATTTTGTTTTTAAATTTAAGAAAACCCACTAGCATAGTGGTTAACACATTCAGCTGCTAACCGAAAAGCTAGGAGTTCCAACCCACCACCCACCCCACAGGAGAAAGATGAGACAGTGTGCTTCTGTAAGGATTTACAGCCTCTAAACTCTGTGGGGGCCGTTCTACTTGAGCTGCTATGAGTTGGAATAGACTCAATGGCAGTGGGGTTTTTTTGTTTTGTTTTTTAAAATATTTTTCATATGTAATACTGCTATAAACCAAACCAAACCAAATCCACTGCCGTTGAGTCAGGTATGACTCATAGTGACCCCTCCTTGGGTTTCCAAGGTGATATCACTACAGAAGTAGATTGCCTAACCTTCCTTCCAGGGAGTAGCTGGTGGGTTTGAACCACCAGCCTTCTGGTTAGCAGTCAGATGCCTTAGGCACTATGCCACCAGAGCTTTCTCCAATTCTTACCCTGAAAGATTTTAATGACAATATGATTTGTTTAAATATAAAAAAAGTGCAGAATGAGGCTTTTCTCAGTTCCTCCCCTCTCCAAGTGGTGGGGATAGGATTCTATAACAAAATGTCAAAAGCTACAGGGAGAATGATGAGTAACAAAACATTAATGGAACCAATTGTTGTCTTAGTTTTGAGCACATATCTTCTCTTCAGAAAAATTTACATTTAGACTTGGTCTATGTAAATGTATGAATAAAAAGGCAAAAAAGAGCACAAACAAAAATGGAGTTGCTTGAGATGCTGAAACTATTGCCATGAGATAATCTTTAAACTTTAAATGTTAAACCAAAAATATCCCCTGTAGACTTCTTAAAACCAAACAACACTGTAGCTTAACTAGTAATGAATATCTGCATTGAGCATTGTGTTCTTTTAAGGTCTATCTATATGGGATCAAATTGAAAACAGCAACTCAAATGGTTAATAGGAAATTTAGGGGCAGTGAATTTATATTTATAGGGTAGTAATAATTAAGAAAAAGAGGGTCTGAATGATTACACAACTAGCGACCATCACTGTCATCACAGTAATCACTGTCACTGAACTGTCCATACAGAAACTGTTGAATTGATGTATGTTCTGCTGTGTACATTCTCAAAAACAAAAACAAAAATAAATTATAAAAAAATACAGATTTTGGAAACTTCCAGTAAGATGATGGAATAGGTAGACAAACTATGCAGAAGCTCTTCAACAAACAAAAGAGAAACCAATTGACAGTGATACAGAAGATAATCCCGGAGCCCTGAGCTTTGAAAGGAACTATACACAAGTGGATTAGGCACCGACTAGTGGAAAGACCTGCATGAAAACAATGAGTATGGAGATGGTCAGAGCAGTGGACTGTCAGCTACTCTGATGGCATCAAGAGCCTGAATATTTCCAAGTGGTGTTGGGTCCTGAGAATTGACCTAAAAATCAGCCCTGGTCACCAAGGGCTTCAGGGATGAGTGTGCTAGGTACTAGGAAAGGAAACAGCAAGGAGGGAGCCAACCTGAGCTGTAGACTTTTGGCTGTCTGGGGGGAACAGCCATTTTTATTGTTTACAAGTGGTGGCCATTTTGGATATGTAAAGTGAGCAAGGGTGCAGCCATTTTGAATGTTTACAAGCAGCAGCCGTTTTGGATATTTAAAGTGACAGCATTCTCATTTGGATTATAGGGACCTAAGAAAAAGCTCCATTTGTCAAGGACAGTAGGGCCATACAGGAGGCTGACAAAGGGAAAGGACACAGGTGGTGAGTGTGTAAGTGGTACCAACTAGTGAATAGAAGAGCACAGTACCCTCTTTACATAGATAACATCCAAACAGAACGAAGATAACAAAAATTGTGGGCAAGTCATTTCAACATACAATCACCAATTAAATATAAACACAAAAATGTCATAATGTCTTAGAGACAACAGAGCATCACAGTCCACACAAAGAAGAAAGATAAACCAAGACAAGCAAGGGACAAGGATACAGACCCAGAAAACACCCCTGAAGAAGAAGCAGCACTGGAAGTCCCTGATAAGGAATTCAAAAGAATTATATTTAGATACCTTCAATGGATTAGAAGACAGATCAAAGAAAACACTGACAAAATTGAGAAAAACATGATTTTTAGAACAATTTTCAAAAGATAATACAAGAACAAAATGACAAAATAAATGAATAATTAGAAATGATACAAAACCTAGAGACAGAAATCCAGAAGATTAATAGCAAATTTTCAAAAATAGATAACACATTGAATGGGCAAAGAAGTAGAATTGAATCAATGGAAGACAAAATTAGTGAGACTGAAGGCAAATACCTCAATACTTCTTTGGAAAGAGATCAATCAGAAAAAAGATAAAAATGAAATGAAGAAAGTCTAAGGGTCATTTGGGATACCATCAAAAGGAATGACCTACATGGAATCAGAATCCAAGAACAAGAAGAGACAAATAAAACAACAGAGAAAACTGTCAAAGATTTGTTGGAAGGGAATTTCCCTGATATGATGAAAGATAAGAATATATCCATTCAGGAAGTCCAATGAACCCCTAACAGGATAGCCCCCAAAAGAAAATCACCAAGACATAATCATCATCAAACTCATCAAAACCAAAGACAAAGAATTCTGCAAGCAGCACTGGAAAAATGAAAAGTTATCTACAAGGGGCAATCAATAAAAATAAACTCAGATTTCTCAGCAGAAACTATGCAGGCAAGAAGACAATGGGATGGTGTATATAAAACCCTGAAAGAGAAAAATTTCCAACCAAGAATTATGTACCCAGCAAAATGGTCCCTCAAAGATTATGGTGAAATTAGGACATTCCAGAGATGCAGAATTTAAGGGAATTTGTTAAAACCAACGCAACCTTGCAAGAGATGCTAAAGAGAACCAACAACAGCAAGCAACTGACCATTAACACACACGGTGATATAACCCCAGAAATCTACCCAGCTATGGAAGTATCCAAGTAAATAAGCCTACAAGATTGTAAACAGGGAACCAGAGACATCAATTGACAAATGAGGATAACTACAAACCCAAAAGAGGGGAAAAAAATTGTGTAGTTACAGAGCTTCTAAATGGAAGGGAGGTGGATCATGACAAATTATGGATAACATTGAGAAGAATGGGAATTCCCGAGCACTTGATTGTACTCATGAGGAATCTGTACCTTGACCAGGAGTCTGTC
>NW_006921683.1:6242786-6271664 GCF_000298275.1 Orycteropus afer afer
TAGTGCCTAAGGCACTTGACTGCTAACCAGAAGGCTGGCAGTTCAAACCCACCAGCCACTCCTCAGAAGGAAGATGGGGCAATCTACTTCAGTAGTGATACTGCCTCGGAAACCCAAGGAGGGGTCACTATGAGTTGGGTCTGACTCGACGGTACATAACAACAACAATAACAACAAAGAATAATGTAGAATCTGTAAAATACCACATAACATAGATGAACTTGGATGACATTATGCTGAGTGAACTAAGTCAATCACAGAAGGACAAATTATAGTATTAGTTCATTATTGTAAAAAGTCAAGGAAAAGGTTTATATATGAAAGGAAACTTTTTTGTAGGTTGCCAGGGTAAGAACACTGAAAAAAAAAAAAGAAAGAAAAAATGCATTGACCCATGTCACTTTAGTTTTGTATATTTCACTGTATATAAATTATATTTCAATAAAATGTATTTTGTAAGTAATACAAATTTTGCTGACTAAAGTGTTCTTTAAGTGAAATAAATTTTAAAACTAGCAGGATTCGTGAATTAGATTTTTAATAATGCTATACATTAAAATTAAAATTTCATAAAATTGTGCCCCAAATATAGTAAAAGTATTTTGTAAGAGGACTTTCCTATGCTTCATCAACTTTGGACTCTGTCTTCAAAGAGAGTCTGTTCCTTTTTCTGAAAGATCTAAACTAGTGTACTCCACATCAGAGTCTACAAAGATATACTTTTATGCACTGCCACAAAGACAGCATATAAAATAGAAAATTCCACGCCATTATAGAGGTTATAGTCTAGTACAGGGAGCTGGAGAGCACAGAGATGTTCACTGTCTTGGTTCTCTAGTGCTGCTATAACAGAAATACCACAAATGGATGACTTTAACAAACAGGAATTTATTCTCTTACAACTTAGGAGGCTAGAACTAAAAAAACTAAAAAAAACTGCGAGCTCTGGTGGTGTAGTGCCTAAGGCATTTGACTGCTAACCAGGAGGCTGGTGGTGTATTTTCTTACAATTTAGGAGGCTAGACGTCCAAATTCAGAATGTCAGCTTTAGGGGCTGGGTGAAGACCCCTTGACTTTGGGCTTCAACTCTGCCTCTTGATCCAGGCCCATTGGAACTGGAGGAATCTCCTAACTCAGGTCACTGCAGTCTGCTATGTCTGACAAACCTGAAGTTGGCAGATAAATAAATTGTCACAATTCCACGATCAACAGGCAACACGGCAGGCCACTGGTTCAAGTCCAAGAAAAAAACTGAACTCACTGCCATCCAGTTGATTCCAACTCATAGCGACCCCCTTTGGTTTTCTGAGGCTGTAAATATTTACAGAAGTAGATCACCCAGTCTTCCTTCCACAGAGTGGCTGGTTGGTTTGAACCACCAACCTTCTAGTTAGCTGTCAAATGCCTTAAGCACTATGCCACCCAGGTACTGGAAATGAACACTTGCCCAAATACAGGATCCAGATGTGCCAAAAAGCTAGCAACCATTCTCAAAACTTCTCTGTATATACTAGAAGCAAGCCATTCCTCAAAGGCAACTAATTAGTGGTTCACAGCAGATTCCACCATGGTGTTGATTACACCACATCCAATCTCTTTATGGGGAATGTTTACATTAGCTGCCAAGCTACTAAAAACTATGGCCCAGAGAAGTTGACACACAACTTTAACTACCATATTCATGTACATCATGTACCGTGTCCAGAGTGATAAATCTTATTAAGCTTATTAGGGGAAAAGAGAAGCATAGTGGTAAGTGGGGAATGTGTTCCTTTACATAGGGTGTTCAAGAAAGTCCTTTCTAGTAAGGTCACATTGAAGAGAGACCAGAAGGAGTCAAGGCAAAAGAACCAATAAATACAAGGACACTGAAATGGCAACATGTTAGGGTGTTGGAAAAGAGGCAGAGAGGAGCCAATGGGCTGGGAGTGGAGAGCAGAAAAATGGTGAGAAATGAGACAAGGAAGGAGCAGACCATGTAAGGACAAGTAGACCATTGTAAGGACCTATTGCACTGTCGTTCATTTGGGTCATTAGTCCTTGATTCCTTGATTTTCTTTATTCTCCTTTGACCAGTAGTTGCTTCTTACCACAAACTTTTTTGTTAGCATCCAAGTGCTTAATTGTTCCTACCACCTAGGGACTCCAAGGATGTTTTAGAGGGATTATTTTGGCTATCCTGTGGAGAATAGATGGGGTGGACTTGAACCACCAACCTTTTGGTTAACAACTAAGCAAAATAAACTTTGCATCACCCTGGGATTCCAGTTGTTACATATGTCCATTAAAATATGGACATTATTCACTCTAAAGAACAATCTAGAACTTTTCTAGCAACCTAGAGACACTGTATTTCCTAGCATCCCTCCTTCCATCTGTCTAGTCTTTCTAGACACTGCAACCCCCAGGTAATCTTTGTTAGGTATTTTGATTTATTGGCTCTTTTCTGCAAAGAAAGCTTATGGGAAACCAAATTTGTCTCTCAAATGATTGAGGCAATTTGAAGTATTTTATCTTTTAGTCCTCTGAAAAGCTTGTCCTACTTGCCCAGTTTAGTAAAATTTAAAACTGAGTTTATTCATGACTTGAGTAAAAACTACTGTTAATACATAGATAAGCAAACAAACAAACAAAAAAACCCACTGCTATCACGTCAATTCCATCTCTTAGCAACTCCCATTGAGTTTCCAAGGCTATAAATCTTTATATAAGTAGACAGCCATATCTTCCCCCAGTGGAGCAGTTGGTGTGTTTGAACCTCCAATCTTCTGGTTAGTAGCCAAATGCCTTGCCCTCTGAGTCACCAGAGCTCCTTCTAATACATCAATTGTTTTTAGGTGCCGTCAAGACAGCTCCAATTCATAGCAGCCCTATATGTAACAGAACAAAACACTGCCCAGTCATGCACCATCCTCAACAATCCTTGCTAAACTTGAGTCCATCATTCCAGCCAGTTTGTCAGTCCATCTTATTGAGGGTCTTCCCCTTATTCTCTCTACTTTACCCTCTCTTTTACCAAACGTAATATCCTTTTCCAGGGAATGATCCCTTCTGACAACATGACCAAACTCAAAAAACAGAAAAAAAAAAAAAAATCTCACTGCCATCCTGGCTCATAGTGACCCCTCCTTGGGTTTCCAAAGTGGTATCCCTACGGAAGTAGATTGCCCATTCTTCCTTCTGAAGAGTGGCTGGTGAGTTTGAACCACCAGATTTCTGGTTAGCAGTCAAATGCCTTAGGCAGTACTTCACCAGAAAATCTGGCCTTTCTTGCTTCCAAGAAGCAATGCAGGTGGACTTCTTCCAGGACAGATTGGTTTGTTCTTCTGGCAGTCCATGGTATTTTCAGTATTCTTTGCCAATACCACAATTCAAAGACATCAATTCTTCTTTTGTCTTCCTTATTCATTGTCCAGCTTTCACATGCACATGAGGTGCTTAAAAATACCATGGCTTGGTGTAGGTGCACCTTATCCTTCAAAGCGGTATCTTTGCTTCTTAACCCTTTAAAAAGGTCTTTTGCAGCAGATTTTCCCTGTACAACATGACATCTGATTTTTGACTGCTGCTTCCATGGGTGCTGACTGTGAATCCAAGTAAAATTAAATCCCTGACAACTTCAAACTTTTCTTCATTTATCAAATATGAAGATGTTGTTGTTAGGTGCTGTCAAGTCTTCTCCAAGTCATAGCGATCCTGTGCATAGCAGAAGGAAACATCTCCTGGTCCTGCACCAGTTCTGCGATCCCTACTATAATACAAAGGTAGTGGTGTTCACTTAGACAGGATTTTGGGTCATTTGTCTAAAAGGGTCCAAAATAAATGGAAATCATTTCTCTCCCACATAAATCTCTGAGGTAGTAATTCATTCTACTTCATAAGATTATCCAAGAACCTAGTCTCTTTCCAATTTGTTGCTCCATCATCCTCTGGGACTTTGAACAATAGCCCATCACCACCCCTACAACCATTTCCAAGATATCGGGGAAGGGAGAAAGCACAAGTGAAGAGTGTAGCTCTTCCTTTTTCATTTGGTTAGAGAATATCTACTCCTCTTATCTCATTTTTAATAACTTAGTCACATGGCCACACCTAGCTGATGGGAAGTTAGCTATGTGACCAGGTAAGCATCTGAGAAATGTATTACTCAAGGAGAACCAAAACTCCACTGCCATCAAATCAATTCTGACTCATAAAACCCTGTAGGACAGAGTAGAATTGCCTCATAAGCTTTCCAAGACCATAATCTTGATGGAACCAGATTGCCTCATCTTCCTCCCACAGAGCAGCTGGTGGATTTGAACTCTACCTTTACAGTTAGCAGCTGAATGCTTTAACCACTACATCACTAGAGTTCCTTCAAGGAGGATGAATATATAGATGCAACTAGCAGGAAATAGTGTATGGCATTGGAAAACAAATTTTGTGGAGGGGAGGTCATGAGTTACAATTTGGACATGAAGAATATGAGATGCTTATGTATACTCCAATTGCAAACTAGATTCAAAAGAGGATGTGGAATGAGATCTCAGATATCATTGCTGATGTCAGATGGATCTTAGCTGAAAGAAAAAAATACCAGAAAGATGTTTACCTATGCCTTATTGATTATGCAAAGCATTGAATTGTGTGGATCACAACAAATTGTGGATAACATTGAGAAGAATGGGAATTCCAGAACACTTGATTGTACTCATGAGGAACTCCCAACAAAGATCAGGACACTGTCATGCAAACAGAACAAGGGGATACTGCATTGTTCAAAATCAAGAAGAGAGTGCATCAAGGTTGTATCCTTTCACCATACTTATTCAACTTGTATGCTGAGCAAATAATCCGAGAAACTGGATTATATGAGGAAGAACATAGCATCAGGATTAGGGGAAGGCTCGTGACAGACAAAGTCTTTTGAGTTGTGATGTTGTTCCATGTCAAAATGTTTGGAAGGGGCCTAATGGAAGTCTGGATTTCAGGAATTGTCTGCTTGAGAAAGATTTGAGAATATTACACATTCTTGTTGTTGTTGTCAGGTGCTGTCGAGTCGTCTCCAACTCATAGTGACCTTATGTACAACAGAACAAGACATTGCCCAGCCCTGTGCCATCCTCCTGATCCCTGCTATACCCAAGCCCATTGTTGCAGCCACTGTTTCAATCCATCTTAGGGTCTTCCCCTTTTTTGCTGACCCACCACTTTACCAAGCATGCTATCCTTCTCCAGAGAATGGTCCCTTCTGACAACTTGACAAAGTAGGTGAGAAGAAGTCTGGCCATTCTTGCTTCCAAGGAGCATTGCAGCTGCACTTCTTCCAGGACAGTTTGTTAGTTCTTTTAGCAGTCCATGATACTCTTAGTATTCTTCTTCAACAGCACAATTCAAAAGTATCAACTCTTCTTCAGTCTTCCTTATTTGTTGTCCAGCTCTCACATGCATATGAGGCAATTGAAAATACCATGTCTTGGATTAGGCATACCTTAGTCTTCAAGGAAACATCTTAGCTCTTCATCACTTCAAAGAGGTCTTTTGCAGCAGATTTACTCAATGCAATATGTCTTCTGATGTCTTGACTGGTGCTTCCATTGGTGTTGACTATAGAACAAAGTAATATGAAGTCCTTGACAACTTCAATCTTTTCTCCATTTATCGTGATGCTGCTTATTAGTCCAGTTGTGAGGATTTTTATTTTCTTTATATTGAGGAGTAATCCATACTGCAGACTGTAATCTTCAATCTTCATCAGTAGGAGCTTCAAGTCATCCTCACTTTCAGCAAGCAAAGTTGTGTCATCTGAGTATTGTAGGTTGTTAATGAACCCTCCTCCAATCCTGATGTCACGTTCTTCATACATTCCAGTTTCTTGGATTATTTGCTCAGCATACACATTGAATAAATATGAGGAAAGAATACAACTTTGACACACTTCCTTCGTGATTTTAAACCATGAGGCATTCTCTTGTACTATCATACATTATTATGTATCAATGCAGTATTATTCCCTTATAGTATTACACATTGTTAAATATCAATTAAACCCTGGAAATGTACAAGATTGGCCAAGGAGAACATGTATCTTAAGAAGAGACAAGAACGCTAGCACTGCTGATGCTTCTAGCCTCATATGGTCCTAGAACACACTCATAAGGTCACCTAATTCTCAGAGGGAAAGCAGGAGTGATGGATGTAGTGCTTTTCATCCTCTTTTTGCCATACTACACAGAGGCTCATAAATTCACTTTCTAACATATTTCTCCAACATAAGGTGAAAACAAATTTGGGAAGATACAATTCTTAAAATCCCAAAATTGATGCCAGGTAGGCAAAATAATCACCATAAAAAGGACTACCTTAAGATATGTTGAATGTATTTCAGGAAAAATTATTTTCTCATCTTAAGAAAAAATTCACAAAAATAGAACTTTATTTCTCAAAAAAATGCACCTTATATGGACTTTTACAATAAGTGACTTCCTGCCTATTTTTTAAACACATCATTATTTAGAACAAATGAGTATGGTTTTTGTTAGTATTCCTAAAAATCAAAATGTCCCTGTGATAAGTAGTGTCTGAAACTATAACATATATTTTTCTTTATTTCTAATTCATCTGCTAGTACAAAATCTCAAAGCATTTAAGTAGCATAGTATGATCCAAGAAGGCAAGAATCTGACAGCATCTTAAGTTGAAGTAATTATGATGTTTAGACCCCAGATAAGGGCAGCAGAAAGCAGAAATCTTCAGTTAGCTAGTGGTCTCTAGGCAGGATCAAGGGAGCTAAAGAACTAGCAGCACTTAGGAAAATGTACTTGCTGCGGAGGAAGGTGGTTACAAGGCTTGGATGAGAGCTATCACAGGGCTGAGCCCACGGTGCTGTTGGAGGAAACCACTCAGGGTTTGAGAAGGCAGGAGATTTTCCCGTTCAGGTAACGTCATACAGGGATACAGAGCTGGACAGTAAGGGGAGAGAAAAGGAAGACTAGAAATTTTTAGGAAGCAATTGGCTTTTATTTTAAACTGGTAGGAGCCCATCAGACTTGTAAAGAGAGGGTATTGGTAATTGTGATTAAGAACTTTCAAAGGTTTGGTGCTAAGAATAATTTTTAATATTATTATGGATATGACTTTGTGTGTGCTTAAATAATTTTACCTTGCTCAACCATTATTAGAATATTTTCTTGAGTCTTACAAAAAAAGAAAAAGAAAATATTTTAAAGGTCAGGGGCTACAAGCTTTTAATCATTTACCCAAGAGATACTGATAAAATAATCCATGTATTCAGTTTAATTTAAGTAAAATGTCAGTTTGAGAGACTAACTACTAAACAATTATCTGAAGGCAGATTAGAATGACATTCAGCTTCATGTCTATCTGGGGATCCCATTGTAGAGGAATACATCCATTTTAAGTTTTAAATATTGTTCCTAGGGAGAAAATAGTCAGAATTTTAAGTGAACTCTAAATGTTTTACTCTGGATTAACCTTTTCTCTTCAGTCATGCTAATGTCTTCTAATTTGCATGTATATATAAATAGTGAATGAAATGTCTCTTTCCATATTTTGATGTAAAATAAAATGTCCACTCACAAACTCCAGGCTTACAGTTCCCTAAGGCAAACCATTTGAGGATTTTTCCCCCAAAGAACAAGTGTCTGGAAAGATCAATTTGTGAAATAATGAAATCAAAGGGTACTTATTTCAATGTTTTGACAAAGATCCTGAGGAAAAAACCCAAGGGGATCCAACCATCTCAAAATGAATTAACAATTTCAAATGTCACCAGTATCTTATGTCAGTTCCCTTTAGTCTAGTTACTTGGAATCTGCTCCAGGTTCTTTCTCTTGAATCTGAAAGGTGGCATTGCTTTTAGATATTTTAAGAGAAACAGTACCATTCTTCCAGATAAATATTCGGAGGCTGAAATGGACAGGGCAAGAAGCTTATACATCTGTCTTTTAAAGAAATTGGCCTTGTTGATGATGGCGCCATTCACCCTTCTGTGAAACTTGCATACGCAAGGAATGAACCTTTCTCTGGAGCAATATTTATGGAGAATAAAAGAATTGTAGTCAGAAACTGAACTCAAGAATTGAAAAATCTAGTTAGAGAAGACTTACACATCAAAGGAGCTCCTATGTTAACTTGTACAGCTGCTAAACAAAATGTTGGAGGTTTGCATCCACCCAAAGGTACCAGACAATCTAATACTAAAATATTAGCCATTGAAAACATGGAACACAGTTCTGTTCTGACACACATGGGGTCACCATGAGTCAGAGTCAGAGTCTACTGGACAGCACTTGGTTTTACATATAAAAGATAATTGAAGCCTTGTGTTTCCTTACAATTTTGAAAAACATACTCTCCTCGAATAAAATATAGCAACTGAGGTTAAGTAAGAAATGGATAGACCTAATGTTTTAAAATTATGCCAACTCTTTTGAAAAGTAACATGAAGGGACTGCAGAGTAATACTGCTGTTATGTTCAATACTGATGAGACCCTAACGAGTGTATTCATTCCATAACTCAAGAGAAATGTGGAGAATTTGAAGAGAATTTGAAGGATAGTCATAAAAATGAGTAACAGAACAATAGGCAAGAAAAGATTTAAGAACTGAACAACTTGCCTGGAGGAAACTCAACAATCTTTAAACTCGAGAAAAGATGATGGTCCTGTTTGCTGCCTTTCTGCAGGGAACAAAACAAGTTTCAACCATAGACATGAGAGATTGGAATCGGTGGTAGGAAAGAGTTTCTAGACCATGAAAGTTGTGAATTTACAGAAGTGAGTAGTAAAAGAGATTAGAAAGCTTGATTGTTCAGAGGGTGAACTGGAAAATATGTTTTCATTTGTTTCTTTTCACTTCAGTAAATTTTGACCAAAAGCTCAAAGGTGGCTTAGATTGACTCCTTATTCTTTTCCAATCACTTCTATGAATTTTACTCATTAGATAATCCAGAAAAACAAATCTTAAATATATTTAGGAGTAGAATACTAGATATCATGCACAGCATTGATATTCCTATCCTCCACCATGCTCACTTGTGATTCCTCCCTATTTTCTTCCCACAGCTTTGTAAGAAAAGCATTGTGGTGGTTGCCTTCTATTCTCTACATCTTCAGGGCCTCACAGTTCAAACTGCTTTCCACCATCCTCCTCTTCTTTTCCATAAATCACATTTGTTCTTTGACTTTTCAGAAGTAAGTTGGCTCCTTTGTCATAATCCGATTAGTCTCAAATTGGTGTAATTGGAAGAAACCTTAGAAATTAAAGAAAACTTTCCTCAGGATTGTGAAAGATAGGCAGACTTGAGGTCACAACAACAGGATGCAGGTAGTGTAAGAAAGTCTTGAGGCAAGTCTGCCTTCAACCATTTCTCTTTGGAATAAAAACAAGAGACTTGGGTTATGCCATACAAGGGACATCCAGAACCTCCTTTAAAATACATACATTTAATTCTTTGGTGATACTATATTGGAAGATATAGGGTTTTCTTTGATTTTGTACCATTTGGAGCTTATTTTCTCAATATAGAAAAAAAAAAAAATGGGTTAGCCTCTGGCCAATATATAGGTAACAGAAAATCACTTTTCAGGAAGATGATTTGTAATCCCTTTTCCCATGACAATAATTCATATATTAGATACTGGTATTGGGGTGCAGTGAACTTTGTGCTGTTTGTATGGTGTTTTGGTTACCTAGTACTGCTCTAACAGAAATACCACAAATGGGATGGCTTGAACAAACAGGAGTTTATTCTCTTATACTTTGGAGGATTTAAGTCTGAGTTCAAAGTGCCAGGCTTTAGGGGCTCGGTGAAAGCCCTCAGCCTTGGGCTTCAGCTCTGCCTCATGCTCCCAGCCCACTGAAGTTAGAGGATTTTCTTCACTCAGACAGCTGCTGGCTGCTGAGACTGACAAGCCCAAGTTTGACAAGTAAAAAGGCACAGTCCTGATGTTACCAAACGACATGGCAGGCCACTAATTCAAGCTCATTGAAAGTTCCAAGGTTGGCAGAACACGGCAGGCTGCTGAACAACAACACGGCTACATGCAGGGTTCAAGTGTGCCATAAGCTAGAGACCGTTCCCTAAGACTTCTCCTTATACACAGGAAGCAGACCACATCCCTAAGGGAGCTACTCAGCTGCTCAAAGTAGACTCCATGATGGAGTTGATTACTAGTCTCATCATAGGGAATACTACATTCAGCTGCCCATTCACTCAACCAGGCCCAGTCAAGTTGACACACAAAACTGAGCTACCACATATGGTATGTAGGCTTCAAATGATTAGATGTCTGTGGCATTTAAAAGAATTAAAGAATGAACACACAGGAATTTAAAATTGAGTTTAAGGAAATTTACATATAAAAAAATAATTGAAGGTGTGTAGTTGACAATCAAAGTGTAAGCCATCTGATGCCCACTCCAGGAAAATAAGATGTCAGCTAAAAAAGGCATAAGCTAAAAATAAAGCAATTTAGAAGGCTGCTGGAGAACATGGAACTTGAACCTAGCCATATTTTCCTCCCAGGATAACATCAGAGTTTGAAAGTTCTGTTCTTATATTTATGTATTCATACAGGTTACAATAGCTGCTTAGTAAATGTGTTGCTTTTATGAATGAGTGTCCAAAATAAAAAACTGAGATAGTAATAGATACCAATCTAAGACTGACTGAAGACCAGTGATTTGCTACAGAAGCTTGTAATTGAATGTAGAGAACACTTAATGATTTTATTGGCTACATTCAATATGATCAGGCAAATTTAGAGAATAATCAAGCCTAGCATTTGTGCCCTGGAGAATTCTAAAAGTGTTACATTTATAAATTTCTCTTTTCTGCATAGTTGTCCTTCTATATGGTAAGGTATTGTCATTATGCCCATTTTTCAGAACATATTGTGGTTTATGCAAGGTTGTGTATCTAGCAACCTTGCATAAACCACAATAGAAAGTGACAGGAGTTGATTGTAGGCAGTCTGAGTCCATTCTTCTTAATATCTATATTGCCTCTCACCAGCCCATGAGTGTGTCTACTTCACCAAATTGTATTGTACATAAATAACTAGACCGATATGGAACCAAATGCTTATAGTTGCAACGAAGACAACTTCACATTATCTTAAGGTATGACATCACATTGGAGTACCTTGGTGGTGCAAACGGTTAATGTGCTCAGTTGCTAACAAGAAGACTGGAGCTCAAGTCCACCCCTATACAACTTGGAAGAAAGGTCTGGCAATTCACCTCTGAAAAATCAGTCATAGAAAACCCTATGGAGTACAGTTCTACTTTGACACACATGATGTTGTCATGAGTCAGAGTTGACGCATCAGCACTGGTTTAACTAGATGTAGTTATGTATTGAATTAACATCCTCTTCTGCCTCATTTCCACCAGTGCTCATGTGAGTTCCACAGGGTCAGAAAGAATAATGCATAAATCATTTGTCACAGCTATAGGGACTCAATCAAGTCAAACATATAGTAATGTAAAAAAAAGCAACTTCAACACAGTGACATTTTGTAAGTGATCCATATAAATTCTGAATTTTTAAAACAAGTTTAGGTACTCTAGCAGGTAAGAAAACTTTTGACGTTATTATATGAAATGCAAATTTGCTGTTACCAGAGTGCAGGATAGGGAATTAAAGATTTTTGCCAGTTGGTGTTAGAATGGTAGGGATACTTTCTATTATTCTATTTTAACAAGTACTTTTATTTGTTTTATTTTGTTTACCTTTAGTTTCTGGATTTAAAAATCAAAGAAAAATATTCCATTTTCTTGCACAATAACAAACATATGAATATGAAACTGGCAAAAAATCATGAGCCCCCATTTATATTTAACATAAATTTAAAATCCTAAAAACATTGCATTAATCTTAATCTTCATCTTCAATGCAAAAAATCAGCAGTATCTTTTATTTTATAATATTAATAACATATACAGCTAATTTTGTTAAAGTTATAATTTTCATCAATCTCTGTCTTTTTTTAACTATGTAAATATTTATTTTCCATTGAGATCTATGCTGTAGACTAAAAATGAAAGAAAAACATAGAAATGATGCACATAAAATTTGAGTTGATTTACTATTTCTGTTACAAATAGAATATTTATATTTTATTTTTGGAAATATTTTTTCTGTATGAAATTGTGTAAAGAAACTTAATCTACAAAGCATTATTTCTGTTGTTATTTTGTGCCATCGAGTCATCTCAAACGCTCATACCTACCGTATGACTATAAAACAAATCACTGCCTGGTCCTCCACCATCCTCACAATTGTTGCTGCATTTAAGGCCATTGTTGCAGCCACTGTGTCAAAGCATCTTGTTGATAATCTTCCCCTTTTTTAAACACCCTCTCCTTTGCTAATCATGATCCTTCTCCAGGAACTAGTATCTCCTAATAATATGTCCAAAATATATGAAAGGAAATCTCACCATCTTCTCTTCTAAGAAGCATTCCACCTGTACTCTTTCCTAGACATTTGTTATTTCTTCTGGCAGTCTTTGGTATATTGACTATTGTTGACCAACATCATAATTCAAATGCATCAATTCTTTGGCATTCTTCATTCTTCATTTTCTAGCTTCTATATCCATATGAAGCTATTGGAAATACCATGGCTTAGATTAGGCCCACTTTAGTCTTCAAAGTGACATCTTTGCTCTCTAACACTTTAAATTATCTTTTGCAGCAAATTTGCCCAGTGCACTACATTATCTGATTTCTTAACTGCTGCTTCCATGAGCATTAATCATAGATCCAAGTGAAATGGCATCATTGAATCTTTTCTCCATTTATCGTGATGTTGCTCATTGGTCCAGTTGTGAGGATTTTTGTTTTCTTTATGGTATGATTGATAGTGAAAGGTGTAGTCTTTGATCTTCATCAGTAAGTGTTTCAAGATCTCTTCAGTTTTAGCAAGCAAGACATGTCATCTACATATCACAAGTTGTTAATGAATCTTTCTCCAATCCTAATGCAGCATTCTTGTTCATATAGTCCAGCTTCTCAGATTATTTACTCAACATACAGATTGAATAAATATGGTTAAAGAATACAACACTGACACACATCTTTCCTGATTTTAAACCATGCAGTATCCCCTTGTTCTCTTTGAACAATTGCCATTTGTTTTATGCACAGTTGCAGCAAGAACACAATTAATTTTTCTGGGATTACCATTTTTCAAAATATTATTTATAATTTGTTATGATACACATAGTCAAATGTCCTTGAATAGTTAATGAAACACCTCCCCATAAAACAACCCCACTGCCATCTAATCCATTCTGACTCATAATGACCCTCAGTGGATTTCCAAGACAATAAATCTTTATGGAAGTAGGTTGCGCCCATCTTCCTTCCATGGAGCAGCTGGCAAGTTTGAACCACCAACCTCTGGCTAGCAGTCAAATGTCTTAGGTACTGCACCGCCAAAGCTCCTTTACTAAAACAGGTAACACGTTTCTAGTATTCTCTGCTCTCAGCCAAGTCCATCTGACATCAGCAGTGATATCCTCATTCCAGGTACCCTTCTGATCCAACCTGAATTTCTGGAAGTTCCCTGTTGATGTACTGCTGCAACCATTTTTTAATTATCTTCAACAAAATTTTACCGGCATGTGATGCTCATGATGTTGTTTAATGTCCACATTCTGTTGAATCACCTTTCTTTGGAATTGGCACAAATATAGATCTCTTCTACTTGATTGGCCAGGTAGCTGTCTTCCAAATTTCTTGTCATATACAAATGAGCACTTCCAGTGTTGCATTCATTTGTTGAAACATCTCAAATGGTTTTGGTCAATTCCTAGAGCTGCCTTGTTTTTCACCAATATCTTCAGTACAGTACTGAACAGTACTTCACTCAGTACTGTCAGTTCTTAATCATATGCTACCTCCTGAAATGATTGAATGTTGATGAAATATTTCCGGTATAGTGACCCTAATCCTTCCATATTTTGATATTTCCTGTATCATTCAATATGTTGCCCATAGAATCTAGTGTTGCAACTGAAGGTTTGAATTTTTTCTTCAGTTCTTTCAGCTTGATAAATGTCTAGTGTGTGCTTCCCTTTTTCTAACTCCACGTCTTTGCAAATTTCATTATAATACTTTACCTACTTGAGCTGCCCTTTGAAATCTGCTCAGCTCTTTTACTTCATCATTTCATATGCTTGCTTTGTTGTTGTTGTTGTTATGTGCCATGGAGTTGGACCTGACTCATAGCGACCCCTCCTTGGGTTTCCAAGGCAGTATCACTATGGAAGTAGATTGCCTAACCTTCCTTCCGAGGAGTGGCTGGTGGGTATGAACCACCACCTTTAGCTACTCATTATTCAAGAACAAGTTTCAGAATTTCTTTTGACATCCGTTTTGATCTTTTCTTCCTTTCCTGTGTTTTTAATGACCCTTTACATCATTTGTGTATAAAATTCTTGATGTCATCCCAGTATGTCAAATATATTCTTGAGATGGTCTCTAAATTCAGGTGGTTTATATTCAAAGTCATAATTTGGCTTTCCTGGACTTTTTTCAGTTTTCTTCAGCTTCAACTTGAACTTCCATGTAGCAATTGATTGTCTGTTCTCCAGTCAGCCCACAGCCTCGTTCTGACTGCTGAAATTCCATTCCATCATTGTCTCTTTCCACAGATGTAGTTGATTTGATTCCTGTGTATTATATCCAGTGAGGTCCATGTGTACAATTGTTGTTGATGTTGTTTTTTAAAAAAAAAAGTATTTGCAATAAATAAATTCTATTATGCAATCTCTGGTGCCACTTCTGTCACCAAGACTATATTTTCAATCCTTCTTTGCTTTCAATCCTTTCTAGCTTTCACATTTGATTCACCAGTAATTATCAATGCATCTTGATTGCATGGTTGATCAATTTCAGATTACAGAAGTTGGTAAAAGATCTTAAATTTCTTCATTTTCGGCATTAGTGGTTGGTGCATAAGTTTGAATAGTAGTCTTATTAATTGGTTCTCCTTGTAGGTGTTTGGATATTATCCTGTCACTCTCAGTGTTGTACTTCAGGATAGATCTTGAAATGTTCTTTTTGACAATGAATGTGGTGGTATTCCTCTTCAATTTGTTATTCCTGGAATAGTAAGCCATATTTTTTCTGATTCATAATTGCCAATACTAGTCTGTTTCAGCTCACTAATGCCTAGGATATTACTCTTAATGCATTCTGTTTTATTTTTTATGGTTTCCAAAATGCCAGATTCCTATTATTAATGGATATTTGCATCTGTTTCTAGTTTTGAAGTAAATGAAGGTCATCAATAAATGAAGGTCCTAAAAGCTTTGCTCCATCCACATCTTTAAGGTCAATTCTACTTTGAGGAGGCAGCTCTTCCCCAATTGTATTTTTAATGTCTTCCAACCAGAGGGGCTCATCTCCTGGCACTATATCAAACAATGTTCTGCTGCTATCAATAAGGTTTTAACTAGCCACTTTTTTTCAGAAGTGAACCACCATGTCCTTCTTCCTAGTCTGCCTTAGTCTGGCAGCTTCACTGAAACCTGTCCACCATGAATGACTCTGCTGGTATTTGAAATATCAGTGGTATAATGGCCAGCATCACAGCAACCCTCAAGCCACCACAGTATTATAAATTGACAGATGAGTGATGGTTACAAAGCACGAAAATGTTCAAATAGTATTTTGTAGATTGTAATTATTTAGAAAAAACTTAATGACTGTTCTATCATGTTGGCGCATTGACATTAGCCTACATAATTTTCAGCCCCCTTTTCAGTAGAAATCTGAGAGATACTGGGGTTCCTCTCTAAGGAAACCCTGGTGGCACAAAGGTTAAGTACTCACCTGAAAGGTTGGTGGTTCAAACTCACCAGCTGCTCTACAAGAGAAAGATATGTTGATCTGCTTCCATAAAGATTCAAATCAAACTAAACTCACTGTGGTTGAGTTGATTCATCCAATAGTGAACCCTCCTTAGGTTTCATGTCTATGGAGTTAGATTGCCTAATGTTCCTCCGAGGAGAGGTTGGTGGGTTTGAACCACTAGCCTTCTGGTTATCAGTCAAATGTGTTAGGCACTACCCACCAAAGCTCCCTCCATAAAGATTATAGCTTTGGAAACCCTCAGGGGCAGTTGTGCACTGTCCTATAGGGTCACTATAAGAGTTTTGGTTCTGTGAAGTTGTCTGTACCCAATTAGTCTTTCCATTAAAGCAATGATAGGTGAAGTTCATGGTATGAACTCTTGTGATAAAAATTCCAACTTCTGCTCAAAGGGTTCTAAAAATCTACTATTTTATAATAGTTATTTGAACTGATTTTCCCCCTCAGTATTCATATTTGCAAAATATAAAAAGAGCATAAATTCATTTTAAGAATTATTTTTGAAGAACTAGAGAAAATTTTTTCATTGACTTAGAAATATTTCAGGTTTGCTATTCTACAATTAGATTTTGAACTTGATGTGCACAATTTAACTTCAACTCTTTGGGGAATTATGCTATACAATATTTATAATTTAAGTGCTATAATTACTTCTAAATCATCTGTTTTATATTCTTTTATTTTCTATTTCTTCTTTAATAAAATTATTGTCTCCATAGGCATCATAATATATGACAAGGATTACATCCAAATTAACCATCCTCTCTATCCTTGCCACATATGCACTCTACATTATTAAAATATCCTCTGTTAAAAACATTTACAATGAGAGCAGTTAAGCCATCTTTACTAAGTAGAATAATAGAAAGTGCATATTTGAATTTGAGGATAGAAGATAAGATTTTCCAATCCTGACTTTGCTACTTGCTAAATGTTTGGCCTTGAATAAGGTACTTAACCTCCCTAAATTCTAATTTCTGTAGGATCAAAGTAAAGATAATGATACCTGTCCCATGGCCTACGTGGAAATCTCATATCACAAATGTAACAATGTATTTTGTAAACTTTAAAACCAAACCAAACCCATTGCTCTAAGTGAATTTGACTCATAGCAACCCATTGGACAGAGTAGAACTACCCCACAGGGTGTCCAAGACTGTAATCTTTATAGAAACAGTCTACCACATCTTTATTCCTCAGAAGCACTGGTGGATTCAAACTGCTGAGCACTTGACTACTGTGACACCAACGCTCCTTGTAAACTGTAAAGAATTATAAAAAATACAAACTCTAGCTGGGTGGCACTATAGTTAAGCATAGACTCTGTTGTTTGCCTATTGGGGTCCACCTCTCACCTCTTTTTCATCACTGTGATGTAAGATAAGAGCCTTAATCTCTGTTTCAGTTCATCTTTAAAATGAGAGTCATGAAAACATCCACTTCACGAGGAGAGTGTAAAGCTTAAATAAGAAAATATATGTAAAGCACTTACAGAAGAGCCTGGCATGTAGGTAGTATAAAATAAATCATTGTTAATACTCTTTTCTTTTAAAGTACACATAGTTGGCAGCATACTGGCACCTTTTTTTGTATTGACCTTTGTTGTGCATATTCTGAGTACTATGTGTGATATGAAGAAAAGGAAATATTATATTTTAGTTCTGTTATTTTTTAATTAAATATTACACATTCACTGTAAAAGCTCAGAAAATACAACAAAGCATAAAGTTGAGCACAAAAATTACCAGCAGTCCAACTACCAAAACATAACAACTGTTTGGCATATTTTAAAAGGAAAAGCACTGGATCAAAAATAGTTTCAGGGAAAATAAAGGTAAATTGGTGACAAAGATTGAGAGTGTTTGAGTTCCGAAGAGGTAGAACAAATGCATAGGGAGGGATTCCAGAACTGTAATGGTAAGTGAAGCAGCTAAGTTTTAAAACTATTATGGTTTTAAAATTGTTAGGATTAAGAAATTTTTGATGTTCCAAGTCTATGAAATATATGCATTGTTTAGGGTAGAGTCACATTATTGTGACACTAAACTGGCAGTCATGTCTTCAAAGCTGGTTTACAAACATAGTTCCACAACAGCAGGAGGAGGGACCAGGAGGCTCTTAGTCCTTTCCCAAGAATAATAAAGAAGAGTAAAAATAATTTAATTCATACTTGTGACATCACATACTGCTGTCCTGGTGGGTAATAAGGGAGAACTGGCAGCATAAAAGCCTAGAAAGAGAAGATGACCAAACACTGGCATCTCTGGCTTTATGCAGAACAGAACTGGAATATAAAATATTCATGCACAGGGGCAATTAAAAAAAGAAAAAGATTTTCAGAAATAAATGACAAACAAGGATTGTCATATTTCTTTTCTAAAAACAAGCATTAAGAGGTAATTATTATTTTGTAGACATGTGCACCATGACAGGTATTATGAATGTTCTGATTTCTGCACTTGACATTACTACATAATTAAGAATAGATTATACCATTTCTTAAGAAATCACTCTCCTGCTTCCTCCTCAAAGGTCATTATTCCCAAGTCATTAATTGAAAATGAATTATTACAGAACTTGCAGAAGGAAGGTTGGGCAATCTACTTTTATAGTGATACCGCCTCAGAAACCCAAGGAGGGGTCGCTTTGAGTCGGGTCTGACTCAATGGCACATAACAACAACACAGCACTTGAGTAGTATCTATGAAAATAGCTTGAAAATTTAAATCAGATTTATATTTTTATATCTTGCCACAACTTAATTTTCATTTGAGGAGTTCTCAAAGTGTGATCCCAAGCCTACTTAAAACACCTCACGTTCGAGAGTCTACTCAAAACTTCTTTGACAATGAGTGAGGTGAGTCAGTTGTATTTCTTTTCTTGCAAGTGAAATACATATCACTTTGAGACTATTAAACTATTCAACAGTACATAAGGTAATAATAATAAATAATAATAATTGACTTTTATTCAGGTATACACACATTCTGCAAAGGTTAATTTTTCCCAAAGAGCAGAAGTTAAGTGACTAAAATAGGTGGTCTTGCTTAGAGTGTAGTCACACTGATTTCATCCTTGCCCACCATAGTACTGAGTTATTGAGTTCAAAAAACATTTCCTGAGTGTCACCCATGGGATTAAGCTCTCCAGAGGACCAGTCCTGGCTGTCTGTGTTTCTCTTGTGACGAAGCACCGAATTGTATCACAATGAACAGATTAAAAATAAATAAATAAATAAAAACCTCACTGCCAATCAAGTTGATTCTGACTTATAGCAACCACCACTGGGTTTCCAAGACAGTAAATCTTTACAGAAACACATTGCCTCATCTTTCTTCCATGGAGCAGCTGGTAGATTCAAATCACCAACCTTTTGCTTAGCAAACAAATGCCTTAACCACTACACCACAAGCAGATGACTCTAATCAGTTACTCTTGAAGAGTTAATTAGCTGACATGTTCTCACAAATTTAATCTTTGAATGCAGTTTTAAATTGTACATATATAACTATTAAATCTAGTGTAGAAAACAAAATATTTAAATATAGAAAAGGAACAAAACATATCTACAGCCTTATCACACTAATACAAGCACAGTTAGCATTTTGGCATCTTTCTTTGAAGAGTTTTATTTTTTGTTTCTATGTCTAAGATTTTTCACCATTATTTTAATAATAATGTGTAAGTTTTGCATCCTCTTTTATTTAAAGTATCAAATAAATACTATTTTATTATATAGTCTTTGTAAAAATTACTAATTAAAGCATATGTCATTTGATTACTTCTGTTTATTCACAGCAATTAATATCATTGGTATATTTTTATGTAAAGTATTTTTCTGCATTTCACATTACTTCCTTTGTATAGATTCTTAGAAGTGGGATTATTTGATCAATGCCAAGACTCCTTGCTTAGTGTTAATAAATTAGTTATACCAAATTACATAGCCAAAGAGACTTTCAAAACAGCATTGATCACATAAACATGACTAAAACTCCTTGAAAAATAATGAGAATTCTTGAACTACATTTGTCATCCTAGGAAAATAGGGATGTTCTTTAGATTTACTTCCTGTTGTCTTTTCTTTCTCCCAAGCACAGTTTGCTTCCCACTCTGTGGGGTTGCGTTTTCCTTCACTCTGGAATGAGAATAAACCCTGGATTCCTATGTGTTTGGGTATTTAATTCTTGGAAGGAAGGTTGGATAATAGATTTCCATAGAGATACCACCTCAGAAATCCCAGGAGGGGATTGCTATGAGTCAAATCAACTCCATGGCAATGAGTTTGGTTTTGGTTTTGGGAAATTTAATTAATTCTTTCAAGTAAGAAAGTTGATATCTGATAAGCAGTTTCTCCTGAAAGAAATGTTAGATAACAGCTGCTTGGTTCTCTCCTTATCAACCTCTGTACCTTTCTGTCAGGGTACTTGAAATCCTGATGTTATCCAATCTTAGAATCTTTGATTTGGAAAGGATCTTTTTATTTTATTTCATTTTATTTTTTAATAATTATGATTTGGGTGAAAACTTACAGAGAAAATTCACTTTCTATACAGCAGTTCACATACACTTTGTCTCATGACATTGACTACAATTTACCCCAATGCAACATCTCCCTTCCCACTTCCTCCCAATAATTACTTCTTCCGTGTGTCCATCCCTCCATGCACTCCTGCCCCCTGAGCTGTCTCCCTGTGCATAAACAGCCCTCCTTTCTCTCATGATTGATCTCTCCAAAGAGTGTATCTACCTCAGGTAAGTGTTCAACTCATGTGCCTGTCTTTGTTTGACTGGAAGCCACAGGTAGGGGTTCAATTCCAGACCTGAAGGGCAGCTAGGGGCCATAGTCCCAGTGGTTACAGCAGGCTCTATCGGACCAGCAAAACTGGTCCCCCCTGCCACTTTTTTTTCTTTTCCAAATGATTTTGAGTTTTGTTCCACAGTGTTCTCCCTCTCTATCAAGGGTCTCCTACATAGATCCCAGTCTGGGTGGTTGACAGTGGTAGCCTGGTACCATCTAGTTTTTGTGGTCTCATAGTCGTATAGGCTGAGGATTGCATGGTGTACCAGTCGCTAGGACTAATTGTTTCCATGAATGTTTGGTTTTCATTCGTTCTTCTTGGCTCTGGATGAGGAGAGACCCGTCCATCATTGCATCTAGATGGCTGCTTGCAAGCTTTAAGATCCCAGTCACTACTTGCCAAAGTAGGATATGGAACAATGTTTGGTGTATTATGTTATACCAATTGAGCTTGGTGTCCTCTGTGACTATGGTCCCAAGCCCACTGGTTCAACTGCTCCGTCCCTCTGGGTAGCTGGCTGTGGCCAAGAAGTGACTCAACTTTGTCCCTTGTCAGCTCTACTATACACCTGGGAATTCTTACAGATCCTAGAGATCATATAGGACCATTGCCTGTCAACCCTATACATGGTCTTGGGTACACTCCCACTTCATAGATATACCTAATAGTTCAGTCTGTCCACCCATCTATCCACCCATATACCCATGTTTGCCTTCACTGACAATGCAGTACTGTATGTGCAAAAGGCTCCATCTTTGTTGTCTGTACCTCCCATGTACCTATGTCTTCCTCTTTCTCAATGTCACCATGATGATCACTCAGATTTGGTACATTGCCCTTCTCTTCACCCAAATAAATACTTATCTCTACTTATCTAACTCTTTCTTCCCTTTCTCCCCCACCCCTACTAACCAACAAAGAAAATTCCCTCCATAGATAAACCTTTCCTTGACTTTTTACAATAACAGACTAATGCAATATTTGTCCTTCTGCAATTGACTTATTTCACTCAGCATAATGTCCTCCAAGTTCATCCACATTATGCAGTGTTTTGCAGATTCTACAATATTCGTTAGGGTTGCATAGTATTCCATTTTGTGTATGTACCATAGTTTGATTATCCATTCCTCAGTTGATGGATACCTAGGTTGTTTCCATCTTTTGGCTATTGTAAATAGTGCTGTGATGAACGTGGGTGTGCATATATCTTTTCTTGTCATGGCTCTCATTTCTTTAGGATATATACCTAGTAATGGAATGGCTGGGTCAAATGGTATTTCTAAGTCCAATTTTTGAAGGAATCACCATACTGCTTTCCACAGTGTTTGTACCATTTTACAGTCCCACCAGCAGTGTATGAGAGTCCCAATCTCTCCACATCTTCATCAGCATTTATTATTTTCTCTCATTGAACTTTGCTACTAGTGCTGGAGCAAGATGGTATCTCATTGTTGTTTTGATTTGCATCTCTCTAATGGCTAATGAGCTGAGCATTTCTTCATATGTTTGTTGGCCACCTGAATATCCTCCTTGGTGAAGTGTCTATTCATGTCTTCTGCCCATTTTTTAACTGGGTTAGTTGTCTTTTTGTTGCTGAGGTGTTGGAGTGTTCTATAAATTCTAGAGATAAGTCTCTTGTCAGATACATCATTGTCAAATATTTTTTTCCCAATCTGTAGGTTCTCTTTTGACTCTTTTGGACAAGTTTGGAGGCACATCACAGACTGGAAAGGAATTCCTTCCGGCCAAGAAGGTGGGTGGGACTGAGGGCTGGCCACACCTCTGTTCACCAAAAGTGTTTGGGGTGTAAGAATAATAAGGGGAATGTCGCACCTTTCCAGTAGTCCACGTCCAGAATGCCCTTGCAGTTCCCAGCAAATGGGGCCTGTTCTTAAGTCCCTGGAATCTGGGAGAACACTGTCACTTTAAATATCCAAAATGGTCAAACCATTGGTAAATATTCAAAATGGCTGTGCCCTCTGGACAGGCAAAAATCCACAGTTCAGCCCACCTTCTCTGCTGCTTCCCCTTTTATTCGCCAACCACCCGAGCAGTGCTCTGTGCAGTCCCTGGCTAGCAGGGCTAATTTTTAGGTTAATTCTTAAGTCCTACCACCACTCGGCAATATCCAAGCTATCTGTGCTGTCAAGATCACTGCCAGACCGCAGCTCTGTATGTTTCCTTTTTCGGTGTTTTCATGCAAATTCTTCTGCTAGTTGAGGTTTAGTCCACTTCTATATCCTTCCCTTCAAGGCTCAGGGGTCCAGTATTATCTTCTGTATCTGTGTTAATTGGTTCCCCTTTTCTTTGTTGAAGAGGGTCTGTGCAGTTTCTGCCTATTCCACCATCTTGCCAGAACTCACAGCAGAAAGGATCTTATAGGCAATCACCCTAATAGCCCATCTAATATATGTTATTCCCTTTATAACATCTCCAGCAAGTGTTCATTGAATCTAAGTGTGAGTTCGTGATAGGGAATTTGCTATCTCCCGTGTCAGTTTTATTTACTGATATCTGACTTTTGGGAAATTGCCCCATATAACAAGTCCACAACTCTGAAACTTCTACCCATTAATACTGGTACTGCCCTCTGGTGGGACCATGAAGAACAAATATAATTCCACTATCACTTGATAACCCTTCAGAAATTTGAAAAGAACTGTTAAGTGAGCCTTCTCCTGGCTAAATGCTCTCAGTTCATCTCAGTCCCCTGCGTGATGTGGCTTTGAGTACAATTAGGATCCTGTCACATCCATAATTCTGTCATTGTGCATATGTTCCAATAGAAACCAAGGTCATAATCCCATATTGTCCAGCCTAGCTTTTGGTCTTCAAGTATTTTGAATGAAAAAACAAAGAAGCTGTAGGGTGTTACTCCTTTAGTTTATCACACTCCATTCCGTTCCTATTTTATTTCTTCTGGAAGTTTTTACTCATCTAAGTTACTTGTCTGTGTCCCAGAAGCATTTCAGTTTGTGACTTCTCAAAAGACAGCTCCTTCAACTGGACACAATACTATAGACATGATCTGAATACCTTGGAGTGAATGAAAGCTGCCATCTCCCTTATTTTAATTACATTCCACTAGGAACTCTAATAGCATAGTGGCTAAAGCACTTGACTGCTAACCAGAAGGCTGGCGGTTCAAACCCACCAGCCACTCCTCAGAAGGAAGGTTGGGCCTCGGAAACCCAAGAAGGGGTCACTATGAGTCGGAGCCGACTCGACGGCACATAACAACAACAACAGTGGGCTAAATCAAATGGATACTTTCAGCATCCATTTTTACAATTGACTTTTATTTATATTTCCATTGTTTTCATAATAATAGCTGAAGGACCTTTGCCTTTTTTGCACTTTTAAACAACACTAGTGACTCATATTCATTATCTATTTCTTGTGCAGTTAGTTTGTTACATATAAGATTTTCACATATCACTACTGAACATCATCATCCTAAAATCAGGCCAGTAAGACAGAACTTTGAGAACTTGTGTGTGTCCTCCTTCTGTCAGTTCTTTTCTGGATTATATTATCTGTGGAAAGTATTCTGTCTCTATCATGTCTTGTTATGCTGGTGTACAGGACCAGATCGTGGAGGTGCCAGAGGCAGAGTACTGAAAGCTTTCCTCCTCCCTCTCTCTTCTCCATTCCCATGCCTCCTCCTTGATTCTTTTTTCCTTCCTTAAGACCTGTCACCAAGGTGTGGAAGATCAGACTTTAAAACATCTATCAGGTTCTCCTCTTTGTTCTCATGATTGAGAGGTATTCTTTGTCTAGTTAGCCCAAGACTTATACCACTAATTACTTAGCTTTTCTAGCTGGCTCTTATCTCTGATTTCTCCTCCATTTTCCTCAAATGCAACATTTATCATATCTGCTCTTTTCATAATTTTTCCATAATTTTCTCTCTCTGGGTTGCATGCCCTCAGTTATTTCATTACTTTTTAACTTATCCAGTTAAAATTCATCTCGGTTGCTCCAGGCAGCCAGGACTCTTCTAGCTTTACATATGCTCACTCATTTTCATCCCATTCCTTGCTTATGCCATTTCTTCCACCAAAAAATATCCTTCATTCTCCATATCAACTATCCACAATCTGTGTATTCTTTAAAATACAAATTTAAACATTTTTCCTTTATCATTCATTCACTGTAGTATGTATTAATGGACATTTAGCCAACTCTTGATATCCAGATAATAATTATTATATTACCACTTCCTTAATAGTTCTAGTTGTGTTAGGTTCCTCCTTCTGGGTGGGAAGGTAAACTTCCTGAGGAGGAGTCATGCCAGTTAATGCTGGGGTATAAACCAATTTTATTGAAACATTGTTAAATACATGTTGGTGCTTGGTAAATGTTGTTCTTTGGTTGATATTAACTAGTTGCTGTGAAGTCATTTGACTCATGGAGACTATACGTGTGTCAGAGTAGAATGGTACTTCATAGCATTTTCAAAGACTGATTTTTTTAGAAGTAGATCACTCTGGATGGACTCAAGCCACCAATTTTTTGTTTGATAGACAAGGATATTAACTGTTTGTACCATTCAGGGACTCATTGAGGAAAGAGTCTCCTTTAAAGAATGGCAGAAGGCAGGAAGGGATGGGAAAGAAGAATGAAAGGAAATGGTACATGCAGGGAGGAACTGAGAAGAGTACTGTTCATCTGAGGATTACAATCAATGACACAAATCGAAATATGTATAAATTATTGAATGGAAAACCAGTTTGCTTGGTAAGTTTTCAAATCCCAATAAAATTTAGGGAAAAAAAAAAGAATGGTGGTGCTGAAATTAGTTAATAATGTTAGAAATTCAGGCTACGGATAGCATTATAGGGCAAAAAACATGTTCAGCCCTCTTAACAATATTTCTGCAGAACTTCCTAGTTGTCCCATAAACGTGGCTATGTCAAATTCAGTTCTGGCATTTCTAACAAGGAGGACACTGTAGATCATATTTATTTGGTTGGTTGGTTTGTTTTGTAACAATTTTTATTTTAAAAAAAATTAAAAAAAGAAAGAAAGACTGTACCCAATTTCTTCCCTTTTCTGAATAACCTCACCTTGGTGTTTTTTCTGAACTAACATACTAACTCACCACATATTTAACATGCTTTCACTTTATATCTAGAAAAGTAAACACTGCATTTTCTCTTTCAGTTTTTTGTTTTTTAACTTTAATTCCAGAACAGGAATGTAATTAAAAAGAAAAAAATTCTATTATAGTTTGCAAAGATCTCCTACCTATATATTAAATCAATATCTAAAGTTTACAAAGATAAAATTCACAATATTTTTCTACATAGCATTTTTTTAAATTTTATTGTGATTTGATGAAAGTTACAGAGCAAATTCACCTTCCATACAGCAGCTCACATAAATTTGTCTCATGATATTGACTACAATTTCCCACAATGCAACAGTTTCCCTTCCACTTCCTCCCCATAGTTACCTCTTTCCTGGGTCCTTCCTTCCCATACACTCCTGGCCCCTGAACTGTCTCCCTGTGTATAAACAGCCCTTCTTTTTCCCATGATTGTTCTCTCCAAGGAGTGTACCTACCTTCAACTAATATGCCTGTCTTTTTTTGGCTGGAAGCAACAGGTGTGGGTTCAATTTCAGACCTGAAGGGCAGCTAGGGACCATAGTCTCAGTGGTTCCAGCAGGCTCTATTGGATCAGCAAACCTGGCCCCCCCCTTTTCTTTTTTCCTCCAAAATGATTTTAAGTTTTGTTCTACATTGTTCTCCCTCTCTATCCAGGATCTCCTACATAGATCCCCCTCCAAGTGGTTGACCGTGGTAGCCAGGCACCATCTAGTTCTTCTGGTCTCATAGTCATATATGCTGAAAATTACATGGTGTACCAGTTGCTTGGACTAATTGTTTCCATGTGTCTTTGCTTTTCTTCCTTCATCTGTGCTCTGGGTGAAGAGAGAGCCATCACTACATCTAGATAGCCCCTTGCAAGTTTTTAAGATTCCCTTACCAAAGTAGGATGTGGAACAATGTTTTGTGTAGTATGTTATGCCAATTGAGCTTAACGTCCTCTGCAGCAGTTGTCCTGAGCACAGGTCCAACTACTCACTCCCTCTGGATAGCTGGCCATGGCCAAGAAGTGACAACAACCTTACCCCTTCTCAGCTCTACTATATACCTGGGAACTCTTACAGACCATACCAATACTCTTGTAGAAACATTGTCTGCCAACCCTATATATTCTATATATTGTCATAGGCACACTCCCCCCTGTACAGACATACCTATTATTTCAGCCTGTCCACCCATCTATTCACCCATATATCAATTTTTGCTTTCACTGACAACATAGTACTGTATGTGTGAAAGGGTTTATCTTTGTTGTCTGTACCTCCCATGCACTTCTCTATGTCTTCTTCTTCCTCAAAGCCACCATGTTGATTACTAACATTTGGTATATTGCTCTTCTCTTCACCCAAATCAATACTTATCTCTACCTATCTAACAGTGTTCCTTCCCCTCCCCTCCCACCCCTAGTAACCAACAAAGAAAATTACCTTCCATATATAAACCTTTCCTTGATTTTATTACAATAATGGACTAATACAATATTTGTCCTTCTGTGACTGACTTATTTCACTCACCATAATGTCCTCCAAGTTCATCCACATTATGCAGTGTCTGGCCAATTCTACATTATTCTTTATGTTGCATAGTATTCTATTTTGTGTATGTGCCCTGGTTTGGTTATCCATTCTTCTGTTAATGTTAGGTTGTTTCCAAGTTTTGGCTATTGTATATAGTGCTGCAATGAACATGGGTTTACATATATCTGTTCTTGTCCTGGCTTTCACTTCTTTAGGATAAATACCTAATAGTGGAATTGTTGGGTCAAATGATATTTCTAATTCCAACTTTTTCAAGAATCACCATACTGCTTTTCACAGTGGTTGAATGAATCATTTGACAGTCCCACCACCAGTGTATGAGAGTCCCAATCTCTCCACATCCTTGACAGCATTTGTTATTTTCTGTCTTGTTGAACTTTGCTACTAGTGCTGGGGCAAGATGGTATCTCATTGTTGTCATTTGCATCTCTCTAATGGCTAATATCGTAAGCATTTCCTCAAATATTTGCTGGCCACCTGAATATCCTTTTTGGTGAAGTGTCTATTCATTACTTCTGCCCATTTTCTAATCGGATTATTTGTCTTTTTGTTGTTGAGGTATTGGAGTTTTCTATAAAGTCTAGAGATGTCCTTTGTCAGATAGGTCATTGCTGAATATTTTTTCCCAGTCTGTGGGTTCACTTTTGACTCTTGGAGAAGTCTTTGGAAGTACATTCAAATTTAATTTTGAGAAGGTCCCATTCATCTAGTTTCTCTTCTGCTGTTTGTGGATTTTGGGTTGTGATTGATAGTCTATTTATGCCATATATTAGGGCCCCTAAATTTGTCCCTAGTTTTTCCTTGAGCATCTTTATAGTTTTCAGTTTCATATTTATGTTTTTGATCCATCTGGAGTTAGTTTTTGTGTATGGTTTGAAGTACAGTTCTTGTTTAATTTTTCTGCAAATGGATATTAGATTTTGCCAGCACCATTTGTTGAACAGACAATCTCTTCCCCATTCAATATATTTTGGCCCTTTGTCAAACATCAGCTGACCATAGGTTGATGTACCTATTTCTGGATTCTCAATTCTATTCCACCAGTCTATGTGTCTGTCGTCATGCCAATACTAGGCTGTTTTGACTACTGTGTCTGTATAGTAGGTTTCAAGATCCAGGAGTGTGAGACCTCCTACTTTGTTGTTCTTCTTCAATCAAGCTTTGCTTACCTGAGTTCTCTTTCCTTTCCATATAAAGTTGCTGTTTTTGTTGTTGTTATGTGCTGTTGAGTCGGCCCCAACTCATAGTGACCTCCTTGGGTTTCCGACACAGTATCACTAAGGAAGTAGATTGCCCCATCTTCCTTCCAAGGAGTGGCTAGTGGGTTTGAACCGCCAGCCTTCTGGTTAGCAGTTAAGTACCTTAGGCACTATGCTACCAGAGCTCCTCCATATAAAGTTAGTGATTGGTTTTTCATACCCTTGTAGAATGTTGATAGGATCTGGATTGGGATTCATTTCAATTCAATGTATAGATTACTTTGGGTAGAATTGACATTTTCACAATGTTCAATCTTCCTATCCATGAGCATGG
>NW_006921683.1:6272479-6289067 GCF_000298275.1 Orycteropus afer afer
AACCATCCTTGCATACCTTATATAAACCACACTTGATCATAATGAATTATTTTTTGATATCTTTTTGGAGTCTATTGGATAGGATTTGCTTGAAGATTTTTGCATCTATATTCATGCAGGATCTTGGTCTATAGTTTTCCTTTTTAATGATGTCTTTGCCCAGTTTTGGTATTAAGGTTATGCTTGCTTCATAAAATGAATTTGAGAGGATTCCATCCTTTTCTATGTTTTGGAATAGTCTGAGTAGGATTGGTGACAGTTCTTCACTGATGTGTGGTAGAAATCTCTGGTGAAACCATCTGAGGCTGAACTTTTTTTGTTTGGTAATCTATTTATTTATTTATTTTTAATGTGATTTGGGTGAAAGCTTACAGAGCAAATTCATTTTCTATACAGCAGCTCCATACACTTTATCTCATGACATTAACTACAATTTACTACAATACGAAGGCTCCCGTTGCACTTCCTACCCATTGTTACCTGTTCCCTGTGTCTTTTCCTCCCATGCAATCCTGTCCCTCTGAGCTGTCTCCCTGTGCATACACAGCCCTTCTATTCTTCCATGATTGAACTCTCTAAGGAGTGTACCTACATAATGTAAATTTTCAGCTCACATGCCTGTCTTTTTTTGGCTGGAATCCAGAGGAGTGGGTTCTATTCCACAGCTGAATGGCAGCTAGGGGCCATAGTTAGTGGTTCCACCAGGCTCTATCAGACCGGCAAACCTGGTTCCTTTTTTTTTTTTTTTAATGATTTTGAGTTTTGTTCCATATTGTTCTCCCACTTTATTCAAGATCTCCTACAGAGATATCCATCCAAGTCTTTGGCAATGGTAGTGAGGCACCATCTAGTTCTTCTGGTCTCATATAGGCTGAGGATCACATGTTGTACCAGTCACTTGGACTAATTGTTTTCATGTGTCTTTAGTTTTCTTCATTATTCTTTCCTCTGGATAAGGAGAGACCCATTGTTGCATGTAGATGGATGTTTGAAAGCTTTTAAAATCCCACTCGCTACTTGTCAAAATAGGATGTGGACAATGTTTTTGTGTAGTATGTTATGCCAATGGAGCTTTATGTCCCCTTCAACCATGGTCCCGAGCCCACAGATCCAACTATTAGCTCCCCCTGGGTAGCTGGCTGTGCCCAAGAAGTGACCATAATCTTGCCCCTTGTCAGCTCTACTACATACCTGGGAATTCTTACAGAACATACCAATACACTTGTAGAAACATTGTCTGCCAACCCTATACGTAGTCTTTGGCACACTTTCCCCTGCATGAAAACACTTGATAGTTCAGCCTGTCCACCCAGCTTTACATCCATCTAGCAATGTTTGCCTCCACTGACAATGCAGTACTGTATGTGAAAAGGGTTCATCTTTGCTGTCTGTACCTCCCATGAACTCTCCCTGTCTTCCTCTTCCTCAATGCCACCATGTTGATCACTCACATTTGGTACATTGCATTTCTCTTCTCCCAAATCAATTCTTGTCTCTACCCATGTAACAATGTTCCCTCCCCTCCCCTCCTCTCCTATCCCTGGTAAACAACAAAGAAAATTTCCTTCCATATATGAACCTTTCCTTGACTTTTTACAATAATGGACTAATACAATATTTGTCCTTCTGTGATTGACTTATTTCACTCAGCATAATGTTCTCCTAGTTCATCCATGTTATGTGGTGTCTCGCCAGTTCTACATTATTCTTTAGGGTTGCACAGTATTCCATTGTGTATATGTGCCATAGTTTGGTTTTCCATTCTTCTGGTGATGGGCACCTAGGCTGTTTTCATGTTTTTGCTATTGTCAATGAACATGGATGTACATATATCTGTTCTTGTCCTGGCTTTCACTTCTTTAGGATAAATACCTAGTAATGGAATTGCTTGGTCAAATGGTATTTCTAACTCCAGCTTTTTAAGCAATCGCCATACTGCTTTCCACAGTGGTTGTGTCATTTGACAGTCCTACCAGCAGTGTATGAGAGTCCCAATTTCTCTGCACCCCTGCCAGCATTTGTTATTTTCTATCTTGCTGAACTTTGCCACTACTGCTGGGGCAAGATGGTATCTCATTGTCTGGATTTGCATCTGTCTAGGAGCTCTGGTAGCATAGTGCATAAGGCACTTGACTGCTAACCAGAAGGCTGACTGTTCAAATCCACCAGCCACTCCTCTAAAGGAAGGTTGGGCAATCTACTTCTGTAGTGATACCACCTCAGAAACCCAAGGAGGGGTCACTTTGAGTCGGGTCTGACTCGGAGGCACATAACAACACAACAACAACAATGGCTAATGATTGTGAATATTTCTTCATATGTTTGTTGGCCACCTGAATATCCTCTTTGGTGAAGTATCTATTCATGTCTTCTGCCCATTTTTTTATTGGATTATTTGTCTTTTTGTTGTTGAGGTGTTGAAGTTTTCCATACATTTTGGAAATAAATCCCTTGTCAGATAGGTCATTGCCAAATATATTTTCCCAGTCTGTAGGTTCTCTTTTGACTCTTTTGGAGAAGTCTTTGGAAGCACATACAAATATAATTTTGAGAAGGTCCCATTCATATAGTTTCTCTTCTGCTGTTTGTGGATTTTGGGTTATGTTTGATAGTCTATTTAGGCTGTATATTAGGGCCCCTAGTTTTTCCTTGAGGAACTTTATAATTTTAGATTTCACACTTATGTCTTGGATCCATCTGGAGTTGGTTTTTGTGTATGGTTTGAGGTACAGATCTTGTTTCATATTTCTGCAAGTGGATACCTGGTTTTGTTAGCAGCCTTTGTTAAACAGACAATCTCTTCCCCATTTAATGGATTTCAGCCCTTTGTAAAAGATCAGCTGACCATAGGTCGATGGATCTATTTCTGGATTCGCAATTCTATTCCACCAGTCTATGTGTCTGTTGTTGTACCAGTACCAGGCTCTTTTGACTACTGTGTCTGTATAGTAAGTTTCAAGATCTGGGAATGTGAGACCTCCTACTTTGTTGTACTTCTTTAATAATGCTTTGTTTACCTGAGTTCTCTTTCCTTTCCATATAAAGTTAGTAATTGGTTTTTCAGTATCTTTAAAGAGTGTTGATGGGATCTGGATTGGGATTGCATTGAGTGTATAGATTGCTTTGGGTAGAACTGACATTTTCACAATGTTCAATCTTCCTGTCCATGATCTTGGTATGTTCTTCTATTTATGTAGATTACTTATGTTTTCTCAAAGTAATCTTTTGTATCCCTGGAAAGATTTATTCCCAAGTATTTTATTTTTTTTGGTAGCTATTGTAAATGGAATTTCTTATTTCTTTTTCAGCAATGTCTTTGCTGGTGTAGAGGAATCCAACTGATTTTCAGATGTTGATCTTGTATCCTGTCATGATGCTAAATCCCTCAATTAGTTTCACTAGATTTTTTACTTAGTCTCTTGGGTTTTCTAGGTATAGGATTATATCATCAGCAAGTGGGGATAGTTTGACTTCATCCTCACCAATTTGGATGCATTTGATTTTCCTTTCTTGCCTTATTGCCCTGGTTAGGACTTTCAATACCATGTTGAATAGAAGTGCTGATAGAGGGCATCTTCTCTGGTTCCTGTACACAAAGGGGAATGGTTTCAGTCTCTCTCCATTGAGAATAATGTTGGCTGTTGGCTTTGCATATATGCCCTTTATTATGTTGAGGAATGTCCCTTCTATTCCTATTTTGCTGAGAGTTTTGATCAAGAATGGGTGTTGGATTTTATCAAATGCCTTTTCTGCATCGATTGATATGATCATGTGGTATTTTTCCTTTGTTTTATTTATGTGGTGGATGATGTTGATTGCTTTTCTAATGTTGAACCATCCCTGCAATACTTGGTATTAACCCCACTTGGTCATAATGAATTATGTTTTTCATATATCTTATTGGAATCTATTGGCTAGAATCTGGTTGAAGATTTTTGCTTCTATATTCATCCTGGATCTTGGTCTCTAGTTTTCCTTTTTAGTGATGTCTTTGCCAGTTTTGGTATCAAGGTTATGCTTGGCTCATAAATGAATTTAGAAGGATTCCATCATTTTCTATGTTTGAAATAGGTTGAGTAGAATGTGTGTCAGTTCTTCTCTGAATGTTTTGCAGAATTCTCCAGTGAAACCATCTGGGCCAGGACATTTTTGTTGGTAATTTTTTTTTTATGACCTGTTCTATTTCTTCTTTTGGGTCTGTTCAACTTTTCCACCTCAGTCTATCTTAGTTTAGGTAACTAGTGTTTTTCTAAAAATCTGTCCATTTCTACTCGATTTTCTAATTTGTTGTGAGTACAGTCCTTCATAGTATCCTTATATTATCCTTTTTATTTCAGTTGATTCTGTTGTGATGTCTCCCATTTCATTTCTTATTTGTGTTATTTGTATTCTCTCCCTCTTTTCCTTTGTTAAATTTGCCATTGGTTTGTAAATTTTATTAATCTTTTTAAAAAAAAAACAGTTTCTAGTCTTGTTGATGTTTTCTATTATCTTTTTGTTTTCTGTTTCATTTAATCTGCTTGGATGTTTATTATTTTCTTTCTTCTGGTGACTCTAGGATTTGCTTGCTGTTCTTTTTCTAGTTGTTGGAGATGTTAGTTTAAGGTATTTATTTTGGCTCTTTCTTCTTTTTTGATGTGTACATTTATTGCTATAAATTGGCCTCTGATCACTGCTTTTGCTGTGTCCCAAAGATTTGGGTATTTTGTGTTTTCATTATCCTTAGATTCAAGGAATTTTTTTTATCTCATTTTTTACTTCTTCTATTACCCAATCATTCTAAAGGAGGTTATTGTTCATTTTCCATGTGTTTGTCTTTTTCTATTTATCTTCCTATTGTTGATTTTTAATTTGATAGCATTGTGATCTGAGAAGATGCTTTGCAGTATTTCAATGTTTTTAAATGTATTAAGGCTTACTTTATGGCCTAATATATGGTCTATTCTGCAGAATGTTCCATATGCACTGGAAAAAAATGTATATTGTGCTGTTTTTGGGTGATATGCTCTGTAGATTTCTTTAAGGTCAAGTTGGTGCATTGTATTGTTTAGTTCTTCTTTGTTTTTGTTGAGTTTCTTTCTAGTTGTTCTATCTTTCACTGAAAGTGGTATATTAAAGTCTCCTACTAGGAGCTCTGGTAGCATAGTGCCTAAGGCACTTGACTGCTAACCAGAAGGCTGGCGGTTCAAACCCACCAGCCACTCCTCGGAAGGAAGGTTGGGCAATCTATTTCTGTAGTGATACTGCCTCAGCAACCCAGGGAAGGGTCGCTATGAGTCGAGTCCGACTTGATGGTACATAACAACAACAACAACACTATGACTGTGGAGTTATCTATTTGCCTTTTCAAGTGTTTTAAAGTCTGATTTATATGTTTTATGGCTCTTTCATTGGGTCCATAGATGTGGATTATGTTTTATCTTCTTGTTTGACTGATCCTTTAATCATTATATAATGTCCTTCCTTGTCTCTCTCTGATGGTGGTTTTTATTTTAAAGTTGATTGCATCATAAATTAATATTGCTACTCTTGCTCTTTTTTTTTTTTGGTTGCCATTTGCTTGATATATCTTTTTCCAACCTTTGATTTTTAGTCTGTCTTTGTCTTTGTCTCTAAGGTTTGTCTTTTGTAGACAGAATATTTGTGGGTTATGCTTTCTTATCCACTCTGCAACTCTCCATCTCTTGAGTGATGCATTTAATCCATTGACATGCAGTGTAATTATCGACAAGTATCAGTTGGGTCATTGTGTTACGTGTTTTTTCCTGGCGTTCCTGGTTTCTTTGTTCCATATAATTTTCTGTCCTGAGCTTGTTTTGTTTATGAATCATGTTATCATTTCTTTTGTTGCTGTTGTTTTAGTATTTGCTAAATATTTGTGCTTGTCCTCTTTTTTATTGTGATGTGAAAGTTTATCATTTTTCTTTGAGGTTACCCTGCCATTTATAATTTTCTCCCTGAGTTTAGAAGAGTCCATTCTATCTTGCAACTCTCTTGACTGCCTTGCCATAGAACAGTCCATTCTATCTTGCAACTCTCTTGACTGCCTCGCCATTTAGAAGTTCTTCAACTACACTATTTTTTCCCTCTTTTTACTTTGTAGTTTTCCTGAATTACCAATTGATGTCTCTGGTTGACTGTTACAATCTTGTACGTTTATTTTACTTTGGACATTTCTACAACTGTGTTGATTTCTGGACTATGTCATCTTCTGTATTAATTATCAGTTGTTGTTTGCTATTATTGTTCTGTGTTCAAAGGACTCCCTTTAGTATCTCTGTAAGGTTGGTCTGGATTTAGCAAATTCTCTTAATTTCTGCTTGTCTGGAAATCTTCTAATTTCACCATCATATTTGAGGGACAGTTTTACTAGGTATATAATTGTTGGTTAGAAATTTTTTCTTTCATAGTTTTATGTATACAATCCCATTGCCTTCTCTCATTCATGGTTTCTGCTGAGAAATCAGAGCTTATTCTTACTTGTTGTCCTTCTTTGGTAACTTTTTGTTTTTCCCACTCTGCTTTCAGGATTTTTTCTTCTTCTTTGCTTTTGATGAGTTTGATGATGATTGGTGATTTTCTTTTGTGATCTATCCTGTTTGATGTTCATTGGACTTCCTGGATGGATATATTCTCATGTTTCATCATATCAGGGAAATTCTCTTCCAACAAATCTTTGACAATTTTCTCCATGGTTTTCTTTTCCTTTTCCTATTCTAGAATTCCAGTTACACATAGGTTATTCCTTTTGATGGTTTCCCACATGAATCTTAGGGTTTCTTCATTTTATTATGATCTTTTTTATTATTATTATTATTTAATCTCTTTCCAAAGAAGTATCAAGGTATTTGTCTTCAATCTCATAAATTTTGTCTTCCATTTCATCAATTCACTCCTTTGCCCTTTCAATGTGTTATCTATTTCTGGAAGGTTAGTATTAATCTTCTGGATTTTTATCTATAGATTTTGTATCATTTCTAATTTTTCATTTATTTTGTCATTTTGTTCTTGTATTTTCTTCTGAAATTGTTCTAGGGTTTTGTCTTTGTTTTCCTTAATTTTGTCACTCTTTTCCTTGATCCATCTCTCAAGCCTTTGAACATACCTAAGTATAATTCTTTTGAATTCCATACAGGGAGTTCCAATACTGCTTCTTCCTCAAGGATGTGTTCCTGGTCTGTATCCTGTTCCCTTGTTTCTACCACTTTATCTTGCTTCTCTGTGTGGACTGTGATGGTCTGTTGTCTCTGAGACATTGTGATATTGTTGTATTTAGATCTCTGTTAACTCTTTGTGAAGTTCAGTTCACAGTGAGTCAGGCTCTTCTTGGTGGTGGTTTATTGTTGGCCAATTGATGGAGAAGAAAGTGGTCACTCTCACTCAGTAAGCGGAGCTGCAGGAGCTGCGGGTGTGGTTGTGTTGTCTGGGCACAGCTGCTGTCTCCCACTCAGTTAGCCATAAACAACAATTGAAAAACCATCAAAAAAGTAAAAGCAAGTGACCAAAAATATACCACATACACACACAGGAACAAGCACTCAAAAAAGAAAAAAGAAAAGAAAAAAAAAAAAATACCTGGGGAGGGAGCAATAAGAGAAAAGAGGTAGAGTGGAAAAATAATGAAGAAAGAAATGGGAAAAATACAAAAAGAAAAACAGGGAATGGGGTTAAGCACAAGAAAAAAAACGGAAATCATGAATAGGGAAGAGAGAAAAAGCTGAAGACTAGAACCTAGGAGGGAAAAATAAAGAATAATAATAAAAAGGATGGGAAAAAAAAGGAAAATAATAATAGTAATAATTTTAAAACAGATAAAAACAAACAAACTAAAAATAAATAAATAAATAAAACTGGGTAGAGTATGTCAGGGCACCTAAGCTCTGTCATAGCACATAGACTGAATGAAATTCCTGTCAGTGTAGAAAGTGGGTGGGTGTGAGGGATGGCTGTACCTCTATTCACCAAGAGGGTGTGGAGTATAAGAATAAGAATAAAAAGTGGAATATCTCATCTTTGCACTCATTCGTGTCCAGAATGTCCTTGCAGTTCCCGGCAAGTGGAGCCTATTCTTAAGTCTGGAATCTGGGAGAACACTGCCACTTTAAATTTCCAAAATGGTCAAACAACTTGTAAACATTCAAAATGGGTGTGCTGTGCCCTTGGAAGAGCCAAAAGTCCACAGCTCACCCGGTCTCCCCCTTCACCACTTTCCTTTTTATTTACCAGCCACCAGTACAGTCCTCCACCTAGCCCCTGTCTAGCAGAGTCGATTTTTAGGTTAATTCTTAGGTCCTTACACCACTTGACAATATCCAAGCTGTTCATGCCATCACAGTCGCTGAGAGACCACAGCTCCATGTCTCCTTTTTTGGTGTTTTCATGCAGGATCTTCTACTCATTGGAGTTTAATCCACTTCTGTATCGTTCCTTTCAAAGCTGGAGCTCCAGGATTACCTTCTATATCTGTGTTAATTGATTCCTCTTTTCTTTGTTGAAGAGGGTCTGTGTAGTTAGTTTGCCTATTCCACCATCTTATCTGAACCCCTGCTACATAACATCTTAAGAATCAAACTGAATGCATTTAGTTGTACATTTCTAAAGAGATCTTAATAGCCATTCAAAGAAAGTAGTATGTATTGGCTAACTTTGTTACTCTGACTCACATCTTATTTTAGCAATCCTTCAGTAGATACATGTGAATTGATGAGATTTTTAAATGATTCCAAAATTCCACTGACTGCATGTTATCATTCTACTATATCACACATTGTTTAAATTAATTCAAAGTTGTATCATCACCCAAAAATATATTGATTAGATTCCTAATTGTACACTGCATAGAGCTCAATGTCAAATAAAGAGAGCCACATAATAAAGCATACTTTTACTCTCCTGGAAACTCCTTTTTTGTTTTACTCTCCTGCAAATTTCCATCAGTTCCTGGTTCCTCAGATGACAGAAGTTGCTAAAATGTCTGGAGATTATGTATTTGCATACATGGAGTTGCTTGGAACTGGACCATTGAGCTTCCACTATTGCTGTGTCGATGGACACAAAAATCAAAATCTTAGTCACTTCCAAGGGTCCAGTCACATTTAAGAGGTATCATATTTAAGGAAATGTTAAAAGATTAATATTTCTTAATATGTTTTAATTTTTGTTTTGGAAAGAAGTGTGAGAAATGACTACAGGTAGATAAATGCAACTTGCTGATGACAATGACCTGGTTATCTGCCATTTTCTATTCTTTTTATTCAAGACATATACCTTCTATGCATATGAGAAAAGAGAGGCAGTATACAGTAGTGGGAGGAGCAGTGACTTTGGGATATAGTAAACCAACTTAAGTATGAATGTTTTAAACTATTTTCTGGGTGGCTGTGGACAAGTGAAGGTACTCCTGGGTTATCAAAACAGTAACACACTCAGGCTACTAACCAAAAGCCAATTGTAGTCCAGTAGAGACATCTCAGAAGAAAGGCCTGATGATCTGCTTCCAAAAAACTCAGTCATTGGAGATGCTGTGGAGCACCTTTCTATTCTTACACACATGGAATTCCCATGGGTTGGAGTCAACTCAACAGCAATTTGCTTGGTTTGGACTTTTGGTAAACAAATGAACCATTCTTACAAACAGTAGTTAGTGGGATGTGAAGTGAGGATAAATATATCATATCTTGACAATTAGGTGATATAAGCAAAATAAAGAACAGAATAAATTTTTATAACCAAAAGCATTGTAAAAGTTTCTCCCCATACATTCAAGCATACACTTATGTGAATACTAATTTGATATTCCATTCATAACTTGAAAAAAATTAGTTAGATTAAAAAAAAATCAGAATTTTTGCATGGAAAAAGCCGTGACTATTTCCTTGAGACTGTGATGAATCTCAGGAAAGCCGGCAACTATTGTTTGGATAAAATTTCTTTCACTTGTTTAGTTTCATAAACTTGATCTTCTGAATAATGAGATATCTGTTTTGGGAAGTAAATAAAAGTTTACATGTTCAAATGAATATGCTAGTGTTGGTTAGAAGCAAACTTAAGACACAGTTCTTACATTTTATGCATAATATTGTGCCTGTAAAGACAAACTACCACTTGGTTTATAAATAGGGTGTAAGGGTGTAAATAAAACATTCTTTTTTTTTTCAATGTTTTGTGTTTTTCTTTCTTTTTTTTTTTTTCTTTGTATTCAGTAATTCTACTAGACATTTTCTGGGCAAAAGGGTTTGTCAACAATTATTCTGTTGAGAATCTAAAAAGGAAAACAGTAATTAAATACCTTCACTTATCCTACTTTATCCCTGTCTCTGTAACTAAACGGAAGCATAGACTGAAAATAAACATACCTTGGAATAACTTAATAAAGAAAAACATTGGATATCCTTGGCCTTCAAGCATTCTTTTATACTGTGGTGGATTTTAAATGTCTTCACGTGTACTATTGTAGCTCTTTTCTTCTGTCTTTATCTTAGTAAATAAAAGCTCAAGAATATTTCTTTAAGAAAATTACTGAGTCAGCTCCCTAACGGCTGGTTATATCAGTAACTGAACGTAGTAATTCTGCAATATAGGAGAGGATGTGGTCTTCAGTATATGTGAGGCTACGTTGTTCTCATTATGTGCTATTGAGTCACTTCCAACTGATAGCAACTCCATGCATAATGTAACAAAACACTGCCTGGTCCTGCACCATCCGTTCTGCTAGCATTCATAAGGTTTTCACTGACCAATTATTTTAGAAGTAGATTGACAGGTCCTACTTACTAGTCTGTCTTAGTCTGGAAGTTCTGCTGAAACCTGTCCACCATGGGTAACCCTACTGGTATTTGAAATACTGATGGTATACCTTCCAGCATCATAGCAACACTCAAGCCACCACAGTACAACAGACAGATGAGTGATGGTGAGTCTATGTAATAATACTTTATTTTATGATTTTTTTTAATTAAGAAAACCTACATGAGCAATCTGACTACACTACACTTTTTTTTTTTTAATAGAAAGTAGAAAAGAAGTATTCATAATTTCACTTGGTCATTAAAATTTTCATTTTTTCCTATTTATAGTCAGAGTATATATAAAAATGTGCACTATATTTTTTTTCAAACTAAAATTTTAAATTTGACATCATGATTTGGGCTTTTATTTTGCTTCAGTAAATTCAAAATTACCATTTTATTAAATATATAGTATTTAAGAAAATAAAAGTACTTTATTTAAATATTTCTCTAATGTTGGGCATTTATAGTAAGCTCAATATTTAATATTTTCAAAATTATAAATAACTATATAAGTGTAAATTCATGTAATATTTATCACTGTAGAATACAATCCTTCATGTTACATTATTCAGGTTTGTACATCTCAGAAACAAAAAAGAAAATATATTTCAAAATATACAATGCCTTGACAGAGTTAATATGAATGTGCATGAAGTTTTGGAAAAAAAAAAAAAAAAGAAAAAAAAATGGATAATGGTTTTCTGTGGTAAGAACTCAATATTTGTTGAAATAATGAATCTATGAATGAGTAAGATCCTTCTTATAGCCATCAAGGTTCAGAATGGGTTTGCAGATCCCCTTAACCTGGCTTCTTTTGAGAAATACTTTCGTTAGGGATGGTTTTTGAGAGCTCACTAACCTATGAAGCAATTTCTAGCCATTTCTTGTAATTTTTGAAGTTTTACTTAAATAGCTAAATTGCAAATAAGTTTAAAGGGATAAACAAAGGTATGCCTAAAGTCTGTCACTGACAAATGTTACTTAATAACCTTATTTCATTTTATCTTTAAAGCCTGAATATTTTAGGAAAAAAAAAAGATATCATAATCTAAAATATACCCACATTATTGTATAAGTTAAAAATGGTACTGCCATTTGACATGAAATGTCACTCTATCCTCTAATACTACTATAAAAACCTCTGTTCTCCTTCTATACCTCTGCCAAATAAGGAAGAAACAGACAGTGATGATTATAATGGCAATTTCTTGTTGCCCACATTGACTCTGAAGGTTAGTTCTTGTTGATGAACTTGTCATGGAAGCCCAGGAACAAATCATTGTAAATTAAACAATTTAATAGTCCAATGACAGACTGAAAGATAAATTTGAAAAATTTATCTATGACAAAATTTATTTATGTCTATGACAATATATCATCTATTTATAACTATATAGTGAAGATCAATAATTCCCTGACTTGGACAGACATTTCACAAAAGTGTAATAATTATCATTAGGCAAATAGATAATGCAAGAAAAGATATTATGACAGCCTAAACAATAAGAAAGTATTATAAAAAAAGATTATGGTTGTAAAAACCATAGAATTAGATGTGTTATGGGTCTCTATGAGTTAAATCGACTCAATGGCAGTGAGGTTTTTTTCTTTTTTTTTTTTTTTGGATGGTTCTGTATATGTGAAATATGGAGAGAGGATATAAACTCCATTCAATTTCTCATCCTGTTAAAGCCTAGAGTTCTCCGCATAAGTCCTGTAGTTTACTTCAGACAGTAGCTTCAGTTAATAACTTAATTTACTGAAACCTTAAACTGGAGGTATCCCCTGAAGAGTTTTTTAAACCAAATTGTAGTTTAGCTTAATTACTAAATAATGTCTGCCTTGAGCATTTTGCTCTTTTACCAAAACGCAATGCTGTGAAGTCGGATCTGACTCACAGCAACCCCTCCTTAGGTTTCCGAGGCGATATCACTCTAGAAGTAGACTGCCCAACCTTCCTTCTGAGGAGCTGGCTGGTGATTTTGAACCTTCAGCCTTCTGGTTAGCAGTCAGATGCCTTAGGCATCATGCCACCAGATCTATCTATATGGGATTAAGTTGACACAATTTGAAAGGTTAAACAGGAAGCTTAGTGGGAAGTAAGTTTATGTCAATGAGGGAAGGACAACTCAGAAAAGGAGGGGGAGCATGGTTGCACAACTTGATCAATGTAATCAATGTTACTGAATTGCACATATTGAAACTGTGGAATTGGTATATGTTTGGCTGTATATATTTTTAATAACAATTTTAAAAAGAAGTAAAAAGAAATGGACCGAGAAGTCACACTAACCTTATTGTAATTCACTTATTCTACACAGAGATTCAGAGGGCTGTCACAGGGGAGGTGCTATTTTTGTTAGGATCAGAATGAGTGGTCAAATAGTGGTTTAAATTCTGTTCTACTGCAATTTAAATTTCTAGGTTTCATGTTTCTCTTCTAGAAAGTTACTGCAGTGTTGTTCTCAATAGTAAATAAAAATAATTTTTGTATTGTGAAAAAAAATTAATTCACTGAATACTATTTAGTCATTTCAGGAGCTCTGGTGACATAGTGGGTAAGGCATTTGGGCTGTTAATCATAAGGTCAACTGTTCAAATCTACAAGCTGCCCCATGAGGGGAAGATGAGGGAATCTACTTCCATAAAGATTTACAGCCTTGGAAATCCAATGGAGGTTACTATGAGTCAGAATCTACTCAATGGCAGTGGGTTGGGTATTTAGTCATTTAACCAGATATAGTGCAGATAGTTTGATAAAGATAATTGAATACTGAATTTACATTAAGTAATATAAAATATTCTTCTTACAACATCTGTTCTTCAGAATTTATTTCTTCCTAAGCATAAAGAAAAAACATATAGTATTTAAGTGCTGCTTCTGACCACTTCTCAGCTGTACACCCCAGTATACCTCTTACTGCTCCCAAAGAGCAGAGAAGTGTTCCTGGATGTTCCCAGATGACTTCATTCATACTGTATGTTCCTAGAAAGACCAATGTCTTATTTTCCAGTTTTCTTCAGTTGTATTTTAAGAAATTGTCATGGATTTTCAAAACTATTTGGCAATTCATTCTGATCCTACAAGCTCACTGCCATCGAGTCACTTTCAACTCATAGCAACCTCCATTAAGTTTCCAAGGCTATAAATCTTTACAGAAGTATATTGCCCTATCTTCCTCCCACAGAGCAGCTGGTAGATTTGAACTGTTGACCTTCCGGTTAGCAGCCAAATGCCTTACCCACTACAACCAGAGCTCCTACAAGATCTAGCAAAATGCCACCTCCTTGTGATAGCCCCCTGAATCCCCAGGTAGAATAAGTGAATCATTGGATGACCCCATTACATTGTGTGCATGCAGCCCCTGTGGCATATGTCAGGTTACTTCAGTTTAGCTAATTGTTTCCTATCTGTCTACCACCATACAATGAGGTTTGGAGATGCATGAATTGTACTGTAAACCGGATGACATACTGGAGTTTTCCTGCTCCTCTACATTTGATAAAATGAGTTAAATTCCATTCCATTTCTCATCCTGTTAAAGCCTAGAATTCTCCCCATAAGTCCTGAAAATTACTCATGCATATGTATGCAACCACCGGTGTCACCACTTCTATTTCTATATGTCTCAACTCTGCTCTCTCATCTGCTCTTAGACCTCTACTTTCTCCCAATTTAGTTAATGATTAACAAAGACTTGAAGGATTCCATGGAGAGAGTTACAAACAAAACAAACTTCCTTCCACCCTATCCTCAGTGGCCTGCCACTCTCCATTTTTTGACTTTCCATACCCTTTGTCCATCTTTAAAATTCAGCTAGACTCTCCCAGTAACTCACACAAGACAGATTTCCCTGGATGAGACTCCTCAACATCTCAGCTTTTATCCATAGCAAGCTTATTCAGAAATGTTCTCAACAAAGAAAGTTCTCCTTAAGATAAACTCTTGGACTTCCCAAAAAGGGAAGCTTTTTCCATCTCAATTGCAAGTCTTATTCATCTTTGTCATGAGCACAGGGTTAAGAATTGTGTGAATGTTAGGTTTAAAAAAAAAAAAAGTTTATAGACTATTACTGTCTCAGTTTTCTCCATTCCTAATCTCTATCAGATAACTTTAGAAGTCTTCTATTTTAGTTGTTCTTGGTTGTGATTTGCACAACTCAATTGATTTGTGCCTTATTTTAATTCTTCCTTTGTCCTTTACAGAATTCTCTTTTTCTCAGAAGAGAAAAAGATGAGATTGCAAAAGTCATCTCTTATTTAGGAAATATTTCTATAAAATAAGTGAAATGTATTACTTAAAAAAAAAACTGAAGATATCAAAAATCACCTTTAAGTTTTATCAATAAGATCTTATCTTAATAGACCTATGTAGATGGAAAGAATGAATGAAAACTCAGAGCTCCTTGTAACTTGGTGTATATTTGACTAGTGTAATACATTTTAATGAACTTTTCTTGTCAGCATTTGGGAGGATATAAGCATGATGGCATGTTTCCACCAGCACTCTAATTGAAATATCACATTTATTTCCCTTAAGAACCAGAGAATAGTGATTGATTTATTCTGTAAATAACCTCAAAGCATTAATAAATTAAATCCATTGGTTAATGATTAAAAAAAAAAAGTTTCACCATTTTATATCTACCTTTTGTGTGGTAGAGATGATCTGTTATACCCGTGCAGATAGTGACCATATCTGTATTTTTCATTACTCCTCTGAAGTGGAATTTGACTATAAAGTAAAAGGACATATTTTTGGCCTTCTGATTTACCCCAGATTTAAACATAGGTATGATACAATGATGATCCAATCAGACAGCCGCAGATGCGGTTGGTATTCTAAAACTCCTTCCCAGTCCTTGTCACTGGGCCAGTTAACAGTGCCTAAAAAGGAAGTCGACACAGGCTGCACAAACACTGCCTGCTGAGCCCGGGCACAGCTTGCTTCTGCCAAGATCTTATAAACGTACTTCACAGGCATGTCTGCATGGCAATAGACAAGAGCATAAAACATATTTAAGTGTGTCATCTCCACTTGGGGAGGCAGCTGAGTGAAATGAACTGAGCTCTGAATTGGAAGTTGAGAGATCTGTTTTCCCCTTCCACTTATGCCATTTATCATCTGCATCACCTTCACTAAATCACTTGTAAGTTATGGATGCCAGTTTCCTTATCTGTACACACAGACACTATTACTTGCTTAATAAATAGACTGTAGAATCTCTGCTGTTGTTGTTGTTAATTGCCATCCAGTTGTTTCTGACTCTTGGCAACTGTGCATGTGCAGAATGGAACTGCTATATAGGGTTTTCAAGGCCTTGACCTTTCAGAAGCATATTACTAGGCCTCTCTTCTGAGACAATTATAAACAGGACAAGCTCCAGATAAATGCAGGATAATTAACCTAATAATCAGCTTACTTTGCATATTGGATTATTAAAGATGCATTACTTCTTTCGCAATTTGCACAAGCATCAATATCACATTATAAGATGTTTTATTCTATAATGGACATGATTATTCTATTACTCCAATCACAGTTTCTCACAGAGAATTTTGCATTTACCTATTTCATTCTACTGTGTCAGCCAAAGCTACTACATACTCCAGTTTGCCAGGAACTCCACATTTCTCTCATGTTATTATAGCATAATCATTAATAGCTTCCCCTTTTGCTGACAAACACACCCCAATTTGGATGATAAATTATGTGTTCACCTTATTTAAATATAGATAATGATGTCCTTTTATAGTCTTTGTGAAGGGGAGACAAAACATACAACTAGAGAAATATA
>NW_006921683.1:6289342-6301892 GCF_000298275.1 Orycteropus afer afer
TTAAGGTTTTAACTCTGATCTTTAAAGTAGACATAATGTTAAGACAACATATTTCTTTATATGTTATTTGGGTAACTCATCTATCTATACCTAGCCAGGAGTGCTTACAAAAATCAGGTTGTATTTCTATCAGGGCCTTAATTTCCTGGCGTAGAACAGCTTTGTGTTACCTGCAAGAAATCTAGTTTTCTACCATTTTCTCAATGGAAAAAATTTCCAAGATATGTATTCATTAACTTAGTAAATATTTACAGTCCTACTGTGTACTGGCATAGCATAAACTTCTGGATATGCGGTGGTAGGCAACAATGAGCAGGTGTGGCCCTCATGGAGCTCAACCTCTAAAGAGAAAAGTAGATATTAATAATCACAGAAACATAAAGCTGCACCTCTGATAATGTTCCAAAAGAGAGATTCAGGTGTATGGTACTCTGAGAGCCAACAATGGAAGCCAGTGAACATGTCGAGAATACTCAGAGAAAGTTTATTTTGTGGAAGATTCAACTGTGCTGAGATCAAGAAGATAAATCACAGTTACCTGGGTGAGGAGGGAAGAGCAGAGGAATAACATAGCTTGTACAAATGCCCTGTGGTTGAAGAGAGCATGGGTACAGAACAGGTGACTGCAAAAAAAGGCAAGTGTGGCTGTCAAAAAGCAGATGAGGGAAGTCTTGTGGGAAATGAGGCTGCAAAAGTAAGTAAGTAGGAAAGACACTGCAATGTTTTCAGCCCGGGATAATATGGTAATACTTTTGCTAGGAAAATATCACCTCAGCCCAGTTGTAAAGAATAGATTGAGGGGCAGAGGAACTAGGGTAGGCAAGGTGACAAGGTAAGAGGCTTTCATGGAAGTTCTTATCGGAGATGAACAAAGAGGAAAGAAGCCAAAAGACGGAAATAGACTTACTTGATAACTCATGAGATAAAAAATTGTCATGAGGGGAGGGGCTAGACATGACTTCCAGTTTCTACATTCAACATTTTCATGGTTTACAAATGCATCTTGGCTCCCTGTCACTTTCCCCCTTGGCCAGCCTCTGATACCAGTCTTATGGTAACTCTGCTGCAGGACATGCAGTGCTATTTCCAAGAGAGATAATCTGGTGGCATAGTGCCTAAGGCATTTAACTTCTAACCAGAAGGCTGATGGTTCCAACCCACCAGCCACTCCTCTGAAAGAAGAATGGGCAGTCTACTTCCGTAGTGATACCGCCTCAGAAACCCAAGGAGGGTTCACTATGAGTTGGATCTGACTCCACAGCAGTGAGTTTCTTTCTTTCTTTCTTTCTTTCTTTCTTTCTTTCTTTTTTTTTTTTTTTAATCTTAATACCCCATGAGGATAACTGAGACATATTTCTTTCCTTTATAAAACTGTATTGAAGTTCAGGGAAAATAGAAGAGATTTATAACACCGAGAGTAACTTAAAACTACCTATAGGTAACTACTCTCATGGGGCTACTCTCATGTGTTGTATAACAAGGTGTCTCCCGCTTACCTAGAAAATGTTACCATATTACAGGATCACCTTCCCTTCTACATGACAGTGATCTCATGTATGTAGATGCTTCTCGAAATTAAGGCACAGTTATCCAAAATTCTGCAATAAGACAATGCCTTTTGCCCCTATTATAAAGTTCTCAGATCTCATTTACTTTCCAAGAATCACTCTCTTCCCATAATTAACTATGCAAATTATCAATTCCCTCAGGGAACACTGACCAGTGGCCATAAGAGCATAATCTAGTTTTATGACTTCAATGGGTCAATTAGATTAGAATCAAAACCAAAATCCAAACTCACTGCTCTCGGAGTTGATCCCAATTCATAGCAACCCCTCCTTGGGTTTCCGAGGCCATATCTCTGTGGAAGTAGATTGCCCAATCTCCCGTCAGAGGACGGGCTGGTGGGTTTGAACCACCAGCCTCTGGTTAATAGGCAAATGCCTTAGGCACTATGCTACCAGAACTCCCTAGATGAGACAGGATATCAAAACATTTTGGGACACTGAAAGTTTAAGAACACCCTGTAGTTGAATCTTGGAAGGAGTTCTGGTGGTATAGTGGGTAAGGCATTTGTTTGCTAAGAGAAGATCAGTGGTTCAAACCCACCAGCTGCTCCATAGGAGGAAGATGAGTCAATCTACTTCTGTAAAGATTTACTACAGCCTTGGGAACCCAAAGGGGGTCTTCATGAGTCGAAATCAACTCTGTGGCAGTGGTATGTATGTATGTATGTATGTATGTATTTATTTTGAGTTGAGTCTTGGACTTTTGTGTGCCATGATCAGATGAATTTCATAAAGCTTTTTTTTTTTTTTTTGGCTGAAACGTGGAAAATGGCCTGATCTAGGTGTATGGAGATCAGTAAGAGACTTCTGCACCAATCCTAGCAAGACAATATGAAGACTTGAACCCAGGCAGTGACAGTGGTAGTGAATAGATGCATTAAAAAAACAAAATCATTAAGGCTTAATGAAGGCTGTTGTTGTTGTTGTTATGTATCATCAAGTCAGCCCCGACTCATAGCGACCCCTCCATGGGTTTCCGAGGCAGTATCACTATGGAAGTAGGATTGTCCAACCTTCCTCCCGAGGAGTGGCTGGTGGGTTTGAACTGCCAGCCTTCTGGTTAGCAGTCAAGTGCTTTAGCCACTATGCTACCAGAGCTCAAAGTCAACACTTGGAAGACAACAAATCTGATATCCAGACTTGATTTATTACATTTTAGCAATGTGACTTGAAAAAAATTTTCTTAGTTCTGTTAAACCCTTGTAATCTCACCTATAAGGAAGAAGATAATACCTACTTCATTAGATCATTATGTAGAATAAATGAGATAATGTTACAAAGCACTTTCTCTAGTGCTTACCACAGAGTAAAAGTAGGATAAATTAGCTACAAATACTAATGTTATAAGAATGGCAATGTTGATTATTATGCATTTATTTGTTACTAAATATGAGCTTTAAGAAAAGTTAAGGACTAAGTTGATTCCCATTTTTTTTTTCTGAATTAGAAAACTGTGTTGGGGACCACTGAATATTAGGTTGAGGAAGAAATTGATGGGAAAGATTTGATGGATTTTGAGATTTGAGGTGTCTAATGTCTTGGCTCAAAAGCAAGAAGGAAGTGCATTAAGATTGTATCTTTCCTCATATTTATTCCACTTGTATGCTGAGAAAATCTTCCAAGAAGCTGGAATCAGGATTAGAGGAAGACTCATTATTAACCTGCAATATGCAGGTGGCACAACTTTGCTTGATGAAAGTGAGGATGACTTGAAGCACTTACTGATGAAGATTAAAGACAACAATCTGCAGTATGGATTACACCTCAATACAAAGAAAACAAAAATCCTCACAACTGGTCCAATAAACAGCTTCACGGTGGATGGAGAAAAGAATGAAAGTGTCAAGGATTTCATATTACTTGGTCCTACACTCAACATCAATGAAAACAGCATTCAAGGCATCAGATGACATATTGCATTGGGCAAATCTGCTGCAAAAGACCTCTTTCAAATTCTGAAGAGCAAAGATGTCTCCTTGAAGACTAAAGTGTGCCTAACCCAAGCCATGGTATTTTCAACCGCTTCATATGCATGTGAGAGCTGGACAATTAATAAAGAAGACTGAAGAAGAGTTGATGCTTTTGAGTTGTGGTGTTGGAGAAGAATGCTAAGAGTACCATGATCTGCTAAAAGGACAAACAAATCTGTCCTGGAGGAAGTGCAGCCAGAATGCTCCTTGGAAGCAAGAATGGCCAGACTTCATCTCACCTACTTTGGTCATGGTGCTAGAAGGAACCATTTCCTGGAGAAGGATATCATGCTCAGTAAAGTGGAGGGTCAACAAAGAAGGGGAAGGCCCTCAATGAGATGGATAGACACAGGCTGCAATGATGGGCCCAGGTATTACAAGAATTGTGAGGCTGGCACAGGACTGGGCAGTGTTTCATTCTGCTGTGCATAGAGTTGCTGTGAGTTGGAGATGACTTGATGGCACCTGACAACAACAACAGTGTCTTGGCTCATCTAAATGTCCAGTTATACTTTAAATTATACATTATATATTAAAGAGATACAGAAGGGATGGCTTTGGAGGTGATGAGTATTTTTTGATATTCAATGCCACTGACTATTAAATAAGTCTCAAATGAGTAAGGTATTGAGGTAACACAACAGTAACAAAAGCAAACAATCATCCAAACAGAAAAGTTGTGGGGAGAACACTTCAGAAGAGCTTGTTAAAGTAAAGTGTGTGCAAATAAAAAGTCACTGGAAAGGATGCTGAGAAAAAGAAATTGTCAGAGAGGCAAAAGAAAACTCAAGGATATAGTGATATTGTAGGAGCCAAAGCATGAGAGAATTATAAGATGGAAGTATCCAGCAATATCAAATATCATGGATAGATTAGTAAAAACAGAAGAAGACCTATTATAGGTATCAACTAGGGAGTAACTAATTTGCCATGGAAAGATCCAAAGTCAATGAAGAACTAGTAGGATTTAAAAAGCATATTCAAAGAGATTAGGAGTGAATTATTGACTGACTACATACTACATGTTTTTATAGTTGAATTGCAAAAGGAAAAAGAAGGCAATAAGGCTAGTCAAGGTAGACATGATGCAAGGATTTTTGTTTTGTTTTTGTTTTTATATTGAGTAAACTTGTGTACAGTGGTATGCTAATAAACCAGCTCTCTGATGGGGAGGAGCTGATTTGTAGCTTTAGCCAATTACTGTGATGTAAATACCGCTTCTGCCCAGGGCCAACATCAAGCTTCCAATGTGATGTCTTTGAGTGAAGATATGAAAAGAAATACTAGAATCTACTGCTAGCTTCAATGCACCCCTGCATAAAATAAGCCAGTGGAATGGGAGAGGTTGAACTTTTGTTAGTGAATAAGATATCTAATAAAGCCAATAAAGAGGGGGGAGGCAAGAATCCAGAATAAAGATGGTAAAATCAATATTGCAAAAGAGAAAATAGATATTATCCAATGGGTTGGATGGAAAAGATTTAGGTTAGAAGAAATTCATGGAGAGGAGAGGAAATTGAATGATTATTATCTGGTGGGCAATTTTATCTGTAAATTTTAAGAAATTAGTCATTTTCTGAGAGTGAGGAAGTGGTAGTTTGTATGAAATGTTGGATTGTGAAGAATAGCAAATGTTTGATGGAAAAGGAAATGTGGAAATATAATTGGACACCAATGAGGTCCCAAAGATGTTGAAGACTAGAGATTTGTACCAGCATCATTGTGTAGAATCACATGGATTTATCCAGTGCTAAGCAGCTTAGATATTTAAAAAAAGAGAAAGAAAGAAAGAAATTCACTGCCATCAAGTGGTTTCCAACGTATAGTAACCCCCATTGGGTTTCCAAGGCTGTAAATGTTTATGGAAGTAGATCACCCAGTCTTCCTTCTGTGGAGCAGCTGGTGGGTTTGAATGGCTGACCTTCCACTTAGCAGTCAAGTCCTTTATCCACTAAACCACCAGAGCTCCTTAGCATAGATATAGGAGCACGGAAGTAGAATGATTGCATTAATCTTGGCAGAAAGTTTGTAGGAGAATAGGGAGTAATTGCAAGAATTTAGAAGACTTGTGGGTGTTGACAAGAGGTTGCTTGAAGTGATAGAGCATGAGGTGTAGAATGAAGAGAAAGAAGAAAGTACAGATAGAAGGGAATTTTAGAATGGAAGAAAATGTTACTTAAGGAGGTTTTAGAACAAATGTAGTGGAAGAAGCTGAGAGAGTTGAAAAGACAGAGAGTGGTAGTCAGAAAATAAGGACCAAAATGATGGCGCTTTGAACCCACCAGTTGCTCCATGGAAGAAAGATGAAGCTGTCTGCTTCTGTTCAGATTAAGTCTTGGAAATCTGATGGGGATTGCTATAAGTTGGAATTTACTTGATGTCAGTGAGTGAGTAAGTCAGAAAATAACATTATAGGGGAGCTAGAGCCATTTTTTTTTTTTTTTTTTTTAAATTTTATTGTGATTTTTTTTTTTTTTTTTTTTAGTGGTCATCAGTGTGACTGGCTGAAGCAGAGTGGAAGTGAGGATGATTACAATGAATAATCAGGGAATTCTAAGGTAGGGTGTTGAATGGTCATTCAAAAGGACATTGAAGTCACCCAGGACCTTGGTTTGGAAATTAAGACTTTAAACTATGTCCCAAAGTATTTGATAAAAGTAGTAGGGCTCACTAAGATACCAAGCATTAACAGGGAGAAAAAGGGTATATAGGTGAATGGTTTGAGCCTCATACAAATACATTTTTTAAAGGAAATTTCATAACTAATATTTTGAGGATAGTTATGAAGAAAGTGGAGACATTAGAGGTTCAGTGGTAGAATTCTCTTCTTCCATTGAGACACCCTTGTTTGGTTCCTAACCAGTGCACTTCACATGCAGCCACCATCCGTCAGTTAAGGCTTGTGTGTTGCTATAATGCTGACCTGAACAGGTTTCAGAGAGACTTTTAGACTAACACAAACTAGGAAGAAAAGATCTGGTGATCTACTTTGAAAATTACCCAACTAAAGCCCTATGAATCACAAATGTCTGATCCACAATCAGTCATGGGAATGGTGCAGGACCAGTCAGTGTGTTTCATTCCATTGTGCATGGGGTCGCTCACCATGAGTCAGAGCCAAATCAATGCCAGCAAGTGGCAACAATGAAGATATCTAGCTAATGAATGATGTGGTTGTTGTTGTTATGTGCCGTCGAGTCAGCCCTGACTCATAGCAACCCCTCCTTGGGTTTCCGAGGCAGTATAACTACGGAAGTAGGATTGCCCAACCTTCCTTCTGAGGAGTGGCTGGTGGGTTTGAACCACCAGCCTTCTGGTTAGCAGTCAAGTGCCTTAGCCATTATGCTACCAGAGCTCCCGTATGATGTGGTAGTGAGCCTTAAAATAATGAATAGCCTGTACTTTAGAAAACATTTGAAGACACTTAAGGAAGAGCACAAATTCAGCTAAGATGGGAGGGGGTAGAGATGAAAATGTACAGGAGGGCTTGTGCATGTGTGTGTGTTTGACTTGGTTTAGATTCCTTGAGTTGTTCGGATTTGAATCACACATGTAAGTAAATTTGAAGATGGTACGTTTCAGAAGATGGTTATGAAATGATACATTTGTTAAGGAACAATAATTAAAATGTCTTCTTTTTCTGTTTGTTAAAGAACAATAATTAAAATGTCTTCTTTTTCTGTTGCCAGAAAAACATAGGTATTCTTAACCACTTTCTTTTACTCCATGAAAAAAAGTTGCCATGAGTACATCTACCAGAAAAGAATATGTTCAAGGATGAGATCGAGATCTATTATAAGGTTCTCAAGTAGTAGTTTTTATTTATTTCTCAACTGCAAACAACTGGAACCCTGAAGGAGGCTTATACTACATGTTAAATCTATATCCTTGCTAAGGAAGTACCCTTGGGTAGTTGCTGGCCTTGAAAACAACCAATTGTGTTGATGTTGTCATGCTGGCACCAGCAAAGCGTCTAGCAGAACCTGTTGAGTAACCAGTTTCCCTGGATATCAGGGTTACAGAGGGGAGCTAAGGCCATTTCTTTAGCAGAAATTGAAATACCTTTTCTTAACATATAGTTCCATCACCATCAGAATATCCTAACACAAGATGTAAGAAAGAACATACATGCATTTTTATCATTGTTATATTAGAAAACAATGACTAGATATGGTTGTTGATTGCTAAGTTTGTTAATTGATTATGGAATTGTAGTTGTAATTCCTGAGATCTAAATAATGACCTGTGAGTTAAGATCCTTGTGAGACAAAAATTTGGATAAAGTTGTTTACCACTTGCTTTCTCAAGGTACTTTACTCTTTTATGGTTCCTGTCTATTCTGGCTTAAAATTTGTCCAGGAAGTTCATCCACACTGAACAAAGCTCCCTTACTGACATTCCTTGAGACCATGTCCTGAAGTGACTTGTCCTGTTCTAACTAAATGGTAGTGATCTGTGATTAACTTCAACAACTTATCAAGCCTTCTCATTTTATGCCATGCCTATATATAAAGTGTGACATAATATGCAACAGGATAGCTGTGCATTTGAAACTTGATTTGTTTATTTGAAATATGATTTTGTTTGCTGACAAGTAAATAGTATAGGTATAGGGGAAAGAGTAGTAACCACCATATTATTTTTGAGGACTTCTCATGTTACAGTCTCCAAAAATGCCAAGAAAGATGACAGTGCATGTTATAATGCTCATTTCAAGGAATAGCAAAATTTTAATCAACTGATAGACAGATGCATTTGGGATTGAAATGCAGCCTGCATGGGCAAAACATGACATATGGCTCAATGAACATTGCACAGAAGGTAAATGAAGTGTATATTTTCCAATCACAATTGGAATTTTAAGTGAGTGGAATGGAATAAACTTAGTTTGGAATTTGAAATAAATTCAGTTTGGAATGTGTCTTAGAGACCAAGGTTTATACAAGAGCTGTACAAACTTCTCAATGTGAAACATGACACAAGGTGAAATTTTCCTGGCATCCTAGAGCCAGATATGGATTTCTGAAGGACCAGGCCACAGACATTCAATAAAGAGCTATTTGTTTCTATTTGGAAAAGGAAATGTAAACGTTTATATAATATCCTAGATTGAAAGTACTATGTCACCTGGTAAATGGAGTGGTATACACTTTTCAGAACCTGGTATATTCAGTATGGTGTGATCAGTAACATCTTTTCATCTAATTTCAATATTTTGTCTCTTAATTTCTGCTTCCATAGTTCTAAGTAGATTTATATATCACACAGAATACTACTGATTAGTAAAAGTAGGAAGTGGTTGAGGGAAACACAAGGGAAGAGTCAACTTCCAGTAATTAAATAGAAGCACTAGTCATAACTTACCCACAGTGTTGCCAAAGCTGTTATTTCAAATTAGGGATTCTCATGGGCTAGTACCTTGCAGGGGAATCATGAAGAGGAATAGGCTTTGTATGTAAAGCTCAGGAAGCAAAGGAAAATAACATCTTGTCCTAAGGTAAGTTTAAGGGCATAATAAGACTTTTAATGCATAAAAAGTTTTTTTTTGTTGTTGTTGTTGTTGTTTTGTTTTTTGGCATAGAAATACTGGGTTAGATGGGGCCAAAGGGAGATAAAAGGTGCTAGACTCTAAAGAAGAAATATTCTGTAGATTAACAGCCTGAAGAAGGAAGATGGCTTGAGAATAGAGAAGAAAGTAATATGGATACAGAACTGTGGATAATACATTCAGAGCAAGACCTGGAGCAGTCATGATATGATGAAGTTGGTTGGCTTCAGAAATCCAAGATCTCTTGAAGAAGTAACCAGGTTTATTGGTTTGCTCATTCTAAGCATATAGTTGCTGGGGGTGAGGTAAATTGAATTACCTATATACTGTATGTTACACTTTAAATAAATTAACAGCTAGCTTATGAATGTATGGGAGCTCTGGTGGCATAGTGCCTGAGGCATTTGACTGCTAACCAGAAGGTTGGCTGTTCAAACCCACCAGCCACTCCTTGGAAGGAGGATTGGGCAAGCCACTTCCATAGTGATACTGTCTCAGAAACCCAAGGAGGGGTTGCTATGAGTAGGATCAACTTGACAGCAGTGAGTTTTATGAATATTTAGCCCTAGTTTGCATTCAGGTGAAACCAAGATAAACCAAAGAAAATCAAACCTCCTGCAACTGAGTTGATTCCAACTCACAGTGACCCTGTAAGATAGAATAAGACAGCCTCATAGAGTTTCTAAGTCTATAAATCTTTACAGAAGCAGAACACCACATCTTTCTCCTGTGAAGTAGCTGTTGAGTTCGAACCACTGATGTCTTGGTTAGCAGCCAAGCTCTTAACTAATGTGCCACCAGGTTAAAACCATGCCCCATAAGTCAGCAAATATTTGCTTTTCTGGCAGTGACGAATCTACCAGTATTACAGTTTCAGGGGTAGTTCTACAATGTTTACAGTTTCCACAGCTTGGAGCTTTCTGTATATTTATCCCTGGATTAGACTCAAAGTAAGCTGATTTTATCAAGCCACCGGGTAATTCTGACCATTTCATCTGGTGGTTTTAGTACAGTCTTGTTGCAACTGACCTGTATATGTAAAGAATTACTGGGTCATCAGCTCACAGAAATGACTTTTGATTATGAACACACTTTCAGCATTTGTCCACTGAAGGTAAGAGGAAAAGAAGAATTGCATGTTTTTCTTTAATGCCAAATTTAGCTAAATGAAAATAGGCTTTCAACTATGGCCAGATTGTGTCTTCTTAAATGTAAGGAGTATAGCAGCAACTTGGTGTAGAAACAAGAGGTCTTTGAGGAACAACTGAACATTCAGATGAAGCAAGTGTGTCCTTGAAACCACATCCTTCCTGTTGCCTGTGGGAAAGGGATGATATTTGTTTTGTATTCTAAGCACATGCAGAATAGATCTGTTTCTGTATTTCCATAAATAAAAGGATATTGTATGTATGTTTGGCACCTGTGAAAGCAAGAGCAATAGATTGCTTTTGAAAGCTTTTGTTCCAGCTCAAGAATCAGGAGGGTTTTTAAAAACAGCACTAGGAACTGTTAAATGCTGTAAAAATACATACAGAGGAGATTCGTGATAGCACTAAGTTTTGAAGAGCAGAGCTGACACTTGGCAAGCTATGTTGCATCTGTGTAGTTATTCTAATTATTATGCTATAGTAGAAAGTATTTGACACATCATATTCCAAATCTTCAGACTAATGAGCCATGCTGTAATAATATTTTAAAGATATTTTGTGTTGCTTTGATGAGGTTTATCCAAAATATATAGGATAGGAGCATATGCTGTACTAAAACTGAAATCTTCCTCCAACCTATGTTCTTTGCTTATATTGTCCATATCTTGTATATATTGCCAGGTTAGTAAATCTACTGATGATTAATGATTTTATAATTTTTTCAAAGACTAAATAGCACTGGTCCAAAACAAAAAGTTAAAAGTAAAATAAGAAGTTATATTAAATATTAAGCTGGGGTTATTAAAATTAAACAGAAATGCTCTCAGGTGATGTAACTCCCACCCTCAGCAGGTCAGGACTTTTCTACATTGCAGATAGTGACCAAATGAACAAAGATTTAAGCAAGAACATATCTGAAATGTTCCTGATATTTTCATAGGGAGCCCTGGTGGCATAGTGCCTAAGGCATTTGACTGCTCACCAGAAGGCTTGTGGTTCAAATTCACCATCCACTCCTTGGAAGGAAGACTGGGCAATCAACTTCCATAGAGGTGCTGTCTCAGAAACCCAAGGAAGGGTTGCTGTGACTAGAATCTAACTCGACAGCAGTGGATTTGTGTTTGTGTTTTTGTTTTTGTTTTTTATTATCATATGCTCAATCCCAAGACTAAAATTGTTTTGTCCATAGAAATATGGTAAATTTTACTATTTTTTTCTTTTGTACATCTTTCTATTAAGTGATCTTCTAGAGCTTTCACTGTAAAATTTAAAGAGAAATCAAAGTCTTATGTAATTCATGTTTGAAATGAGGAGCATTGTGAAGTTTCCTTATATACAATCAAAGTGGGTCATATCCTTGAATATAATGAAAGCAAAAATAACTGATAGCACCTTAGATTTATTTGAATGTACTTTATTTCTGGGTGAATAAAAATTTCCTTCTCTTTGAGCATCTGTGACATGGAGTGAGTTATTTTTTGAGAGACAATACATACTTTTTAATTTTCTTTTTGTTTTACTTGCAACCACTTGAAATTGATTTGAGAATAACATGTATTCATTTAAGCAGGGATCTCCATAAACTATTATAGTATGGGAATTTGTGTTGTAGAATTTTAAATAACCATAATTTTATTCAGGGAGCTCTGGTAGCATAATGCATAAGGCACTTGACTGCTAATCAGAAGACTGGCGGTTCAAATCCACCAGCCACTCCTCGGAAGGAAGGTTAGGCATCTACTTCCGTAGTGATACTGTCTCAGTAACCCAAGGAGGGGTCACTATGAGTTGGGTCCTACTCAACGGCAAATAACAACAACAACAACAATTTTATTCAAGTGATCCAATGAAAGGAGTCCTCAATTGAAAGACTGGAAATGTGACAAAAACCCAAAGGCTGTTCAGAGTAGTGATGACTGTTTCTCAGAAACCCCAATGAGTTCTTAGAAACACATATATTCTGTGAGTGAAATCTCTTTAGAGGGAATACTGAACACAGAAGATGAGATTGGTGATAGGTTTGAATGAAGTGCCCTTCTCCAGTTCACCACAGGAGTCTCTTCTTCCCAGCTCAGATATCTCTACTTATATCAGAATCCCATGTATTTCAAGGTGAAGCAGAATCTAACACATTAAGTAATAAGCATAGCATTAAACTTGATGGATAACACTATTGTTACACAATTATTGTCTTCAGGGCATTAAGATATATAGATAGATAGATAGATATAAATATATAAATATATATATTTATATATTTATATCTATATATATCTATATATATAGATATGGGAGCTCTGGTAGCATAGTGGCTAA
>NW_006921683.1:6302309-6307744 GCF_000298275.1 Orycteropus afer afer
CATTAAGAGGCTCCTGAAAGTTTCATCCTAAAAGTGAGCAAAAATAGAAGGTTATATTTTGATAAAGAAAAAAAAAGCCTCACTTACAGTCTATAGAGGAGCTCTGGTAGCAAGCATAGTGCCTAAGGCATTTGACTGCTAACCAGAAGGCTGATGGTTCAAACCCACCAGCCACTCCTCGGAAGGAAGGTTGGGCAATCTACGTCTGTAGTGATACTGCCTCGGAAACTCAAGGAGGGGTCGCTGAGTCGGGGCCGACTCGACAGCACATAACAACAACACAACAGTCTATAGAGGATAGAAAAATTACTTTTACATAGTGTCAATGCAAATGAAGAACATTCTATTTAAAAAGTTCCTATATTATAAATTCATACTGCAATATAATATTTGTAGTATGAAAGGTACAAAATAAGTGGCAGGTATATAATTTAGTTGAGGATATTAGGTTTGCACTTTTGACACAATTGTAAAAAAAATATGGAATATCACTCAAATCACAATTAAAAATGTACAAAATATATATGGAAAAGGACAAAACAATATAAAAATGTGGTATGAAAGTTCTAAGTGCAGCAGAGAATGAGGAAGGGAACCCAAACTAATTAGGGGGGTTTCTAGAAAAATAGGGTATGTTTAAAATGAACTTTGAAGATGAGTAAAATTTATCTTATCAACAAAGAATAAGGAAAGGCATTTCACACCATAGAATCCTAGAAGAAAATGAACAATTAATTAATTTGACAATTCACATGCAGCTTTTGGTTCAAAGGACAAGCATTTAGATACAATGCAATTTATTTGATGTTCTCCTGCATAAATCATTCAATTTCTTTAATGTTGCAGCCAAAATCTGTGAAGCAATGTAACCACTTGATTTTGCCAGGGAATTTATGAAGATGCAGTCACCTGGAAAATGCTGAAAGGATTGGCTGAAATCTATTTTCTTCCACTCTTCTGAAATATGCCTTTGTTTCCATCAGGTTCATTTGATCACTAACAAAACAAATAAACCTGAAAGGCATCTTTCTTAAAACCCAGTGGCCATATGAATCTATCCACTCACATATACCCCATTAGTTGCATGAAAAAGAGAGTACTGCTATTTTTGCCCTTGCAAGTATCATTTTTACCAAGTTACAAAATCTTTCTTCTTATAATTTAGTGATGAAAATGACAAAAAGAACAAAATCTTAAGACTTTGGATTCTAGTCTTGGCTTCATTGTCTACATAATTTGTGACTTTGATCAAGTCATTTACCATCTTCATGTTATAATAAAGTATTAATTAGAACTTTGTACAAATAGTACATTTTATTCAGGCCTAAACTAACATATTCAAGGGTGACATTTATGTTAACCATTCAAGCAGTACTTTCTGATCTAGACAAACTATGCATCTATTGTAAGAACATTCATAAACATGTTTGTGCCTTACTGAAATTCATCTTTCTTTTATCTTGGTTTCTTAAACATAAGAATACTGAAGGGTAGACATAGGGGTATCAATTAGAGGTTACAGAAATTAAAAGAAACATAAAGATTAAATTGATTGTGTCATAACTGTACTAATTTGCTTTGATTAAAACTTGGCAATTCCTTCTTGATGTGAATATCATCTCTAGATTAGCACTTGGAGTCAAGAGACTACCTTTTATTTCCTCTGTGTAATGTGAGAAATATTGCTGAGTTGGAATGTCTAAGTCTGGTATTGAAGTCTGCTTCCATATGTAAGAAAAACCATTACAGCAATTTACTTAGCTACATACAAGGCAGCATCACTCAGTTATTTGCCAGAAATGCTAACCACATGAAGCTATTCCCTTGAGCAAGCATAAAACAGTGCCTAAGTAATTACTATAAGTATTTTGAGGGGAAGATAAGTTTCTTTCTAATGTATAACTGAATTATAGCTATTGTGTTTGAAATATGATGTGTTGTTAGTATTTTTTTTGAATGGTCAATATTTTATATTATCTTTATTATTATTATATTATTATATTGTATTTTCCTTATTTGGGAATCACTATTTTCAACTTACCTTTAACATGAGTAATTGGTCAATAATGCGTGGCAAAATCAACAGTTTAGCAGATGCTCCTTAATCTCCCATGTCAAACTAAACTACTACAACTACTACTACTAGTAATAACTAATGATAATAATAGCTAGCGTATATTGAAAATCCCTGTGTTTCAGACACTTCCTTTTGCTTAGTACTTCTTTTGCTTCATCTCATTACACCAATTGCTTGTAAGATTTAAGGTGACTATATCTCTGTTCTTTGGGAAAAATTGTATGAGATGTTCCTACGAGTAGATTAGGATTTGCCATGGTCAGTATGAGGAGCTCTGGTGGTATAGTGCTTAAGGCACTTGACTCCTAACCAGAAGGCTGGCGGTTCAAACCCACCAACCACTCCTCGAAAGAAAGGTTGGGAAATCTACTTCCGTAGTAGTACTGCCTCAGAAACCCAAGCAGGGGTCTCTATGAGTTGGATCCCCTTGACAGCAGTGAGTTTAGTTTTGGTTTGGTATGGTCAATATGATTGACCCAGGACTAAAATAGCTCTTCTGGGGACCATTCATTTATCACCATTGAGCCTCTGAGGCTCCATGGTGCAGGCCAGTAGCATTTTGCATTCTGGCGGCACCATTTCAGTTGAGTGCCAGGTTGTGGATCCTGCCAAAAATCCAGACGTTTTCACCACAAGAAGCTGGGAAACAAACTCCATTTTATGAATGGGTATATTTTGGCCCTGAGTTGATATTCACTGAAGCCAAGCTATACAGCCTCTGTTACTTTCAAATATGACTGAAAAATCACACATCTCTGTATTTTGTTTCTATCCAAATCAATATTGACCCAAAGCCGAACCTTGCCTTTGTTGGCCATGTTGTAGATGCTGGATCACTGTCAAGTGGGCAAGAATGTTGACTTAGAAGGACTTGAACACATCCAAGTCCTCATAAACCTCCTAAATTTAGCTCTTGGTGAAATGAAATAAGTGTAATTTCCTCTATTAAGTCTTTGGTTGAACAAAGACCCAAAATGAAACCTAAATATTATACCTGTAGGACTGATAATGACAAAAGCAATATTTTTTTTTGTAGTATTCTTCAGATTGAGCCATTTTTTCCTCCTATAACAATATATGATAGTGGTTAAGGGTCCATTTTAGAATTATGCATTAATGAATTCAAGTCCAGGCTTTGCTATTAAGTGTGTATGCTTTGTTAAGTTATTTTAACCTCACTTCAGAAGGCAAGAGTTTGAATTCAATGAGATTATACACATAAAGTGTTTGGTACTGTGCCTTATTGAAGCACACATTTAATAGATAAAACCAAAAAAACCAAACTCACTGCCATCAAGTGAGTTTCAAATCATAGCGACCCCTCCTTGGGTTTCCCAGGCGGCATCTCTATGGAAATAGATTGGCCAGTCTTCCTTCCAAGAAGTGGCTAGTGGCGTTGAACCACCAGCCTTCTGGTTAGTAGTCAAATGCCCTAGGCACTAGCCACCAGAGCTAATTTATGATAATGATTCATGAATCTAACATTTTCTCCACTTAGATGTTCCAAACATACCTCAAACCTAATACTTGCCCTAATCTTTTTCCTCCCCCAGGTCCTTTTGCTTTTCTATATACTGTATTTCAGCGTATCTCCAAGCATTTAAGATAGAATTTGTAATTGCTTATGTTTTGTTCCCTTTGCCCTAGTAGGAGTTCTGGTGGCATAGTGCCTAAGGCATTTGACTGCTAACCAGAAGGTTGGCAGTTCAAATCCACCAGCCACTCCTTGGAAGGAAGATTGGGTAATCCACTTCTGTAATGATACCACTCCGAAAATATAAGGAGGGGTCCCTATGAGTCAGAAATGACTCAACAGCAGTGAGTTTGGTATTTTTTGGTGTATGCCCTGGTGGTGCAGTGGTTAAGCACTCAAAAGGTCAGTGGTTCAACCCACCAACCACTCCATATGAGAAAGATGTGGCAGTCTGCTTCTGTAAAAATGATAACCTTGGAAATCCTACAAGACAGTTCTATTCTGTCCTATAGGGTCATTATGAGTCAGAATTGACTTGATTACAATGAGTTTGTTTTTGGTTTTGGTTTTATGCCTCACACATTATTAATTACCATGATCTTATTATTAATCATGTATATCTAAATATTCTTCATTCTATTTTCTGCATTCTTATTTCATCCCCTTATCATCTCTTGACCTGATTTTTACAACAGCCAATTACATATTCTTAAAACTAATCTTACCTGGCTTACTCCAGAAACCACCCTCACTCCTACCACTGCTATCTTCCAAAAAGAGTGTCTGCTATGACACTGTTCTTATTGCCTAGAAATTTGAGTCTAAGAACCTGAGGGTGACATATTCCTTGATTTAGCTACAGCCCCTCTTTCCAACTAATTTCCTCCCATAACTGTTTTGCACTTTGAGATGTTATTTAGTATACAATTATTTTTTAAAACTATTTTGCTTTTAGAAAACTTCTACCCTTATCCAGTAGCAACATATTTCCCCTTGGTATTTGTGGTATAATTACTATATTAAGGAGCCCTGGTGGTGTAGTGGTTAAGGTATTTGGCTGCTAACCAAAAGGACAATGGTTTGAACCCACTAAGCTGCTCTGCAAAAGAAAGATGAAGCATTCTTCTTCCATAAAGATTTATATCCTTGGAAACCCAGCGGGTGTCACGATGAGTCAGAATTGACTCGATGGCAGTGGCTTTGGTTTGGTTTATTGGTATATTGAATATTCCCCTTTCTACCATCATAAAGGTTAAATAGAAGCTTGGAGAACAAACAAACAAGCAAAAACAACAAAAATAAAAACAAGCATTGGCCACTGAGTACAATCTGGTGACCCTACGTGTGTCAGAGTAGAACTGTGCTCACAGGGTTTTCAGTGGCTGATTTTTTGAACATAGATTACAAGGCCTTTCTTCTGAACCTCCAACCTTTCGGTTAGCAGCTGATTGCTTAACTGTGCCACCCAGAGTCTTTAGAAGCTTGGAAAACTAATATTAAATAAGAACTTGAAAGCAGTAAATTATTGATCATTTATTTCCACAATGTTATAAGTCCAATAGTAAGTGATTGAGCAAAACCCATAACTGTAACCTATTGCTGTTCAGTCAATTCCAACTCATAGCAATTCTATGGGACAGAGTCATAACTGCCCCATATAGTTTCCAAGGCTGAAATCATTATGGAAGCAGACTGCCACATCTTTCCCCTGCAGAGCAATGGGAGGGTTTAAACCACCGACCTTTTTGTTAGCCAAGTGTTGAAGCACTGCACCACCAGGGCTCCTCATGTTAAAGCATATTAGGTGGAAAAACGTAGACAGATAGATAGATAGATGGATGGATAGACTGACAAATACCCATAAAATACATACATATATTATGT
>NW_006921683.1:6307844-6322814 GCF_000298275.1 Orycteropus afer afer
CATACTATAACTGAGTATACTTCTACTGAAAATAGATGCAGTGAAGACTTTTATACACTGGGGTAATTCCAACCTGTAGAGCATGATGTACATCTTTGTTTCTTGTTACTAGACATGCTGGTTGTTTTTATGTCTGCTCTTACTTTTTATCACAAATGTTTCCCTACATAAACAAAGATTATCCATTTGTGTCATGTATTAGATTTTATGCTTCTTGACAGTGGGGAAACTGTCTTGCAAATACAAATCCAACCCCACTGTGCTTAGAAGAAGGCAAAGTACTTTGTAACTAATCTGTAAATGCTTATTGATTGACAGATTGATGGCCAGATCGTGAATTTTGAATTATTTAAACAATAGTGAGAGTTTTGCTAGTTAATTAATATTTTATAAAGATTCTTTGTCCTGAAAGTTGGCCTGGTACTTGCAGATTATTTCAAAGGAGGAAAGGTATAGTGAGTAAAAAAGAAAAAAAAAAAAAAAAATTGGCAGATAGCTTGAGTTCAAATGAGCTAATATATAGCTCAATTAATGAAAGTGTGACTGTGTGCATTTTTCCTCTTATAAAATGTATTATTAAACAATATTTTAAAATATTACTAAAAACACTAGTGTAAGCTCCTGCAATCTACTATTCTAACATGGCAATCAACAAAACATGGTCCTCAGTCCAAATCTGGCCCTTCATCTGCTTTTGTAAATAAAGTTTAATTGGGACCCAGCCATATTCACTCATTTACATATGGTCTTTGGCTGTTTTTGTGTTATTCTGCCAGAGTTGAGTAGTTGTAACAGATGCTGTAAAATATTAATTCCAATACCCTTTACTAAAAACTTTGCTGACTCCTTATCTATTATGTTAACTATTATAATTAATTATTTTTGTCTAGATGCAGTTATATTAGTTTGTAATTTTAGTGAATTGTGAGTTTTACTTATGTATTATAAATTATTTCCAAGTTATGACTGAATTTTTAATTAAAAAATATGATTAATTTTTAATACCTTGTAGAGTTAACATGTCACATATTAGTAAATTGGGCTGCATTTGTTGACCAGGTTTTCCTTTCTTATATTTTGACTGATTCTGGTATACCATCTCAAAAATTTAATCACCATTTACCTTAAGGCTTGGTTATAGTATAAAGTACTAAAGTAGCTTCCTTATCTAGAGATGGCTATCAAGTGTTTGTACCAGGTTCTTTTGGGGTCAGAAATGACCTTCAAATACTCAACTAATACTTCCTTGGACTTCCAGAAGACAAGTGCTGAGGTCTAGTGAACAGATCACTTGCTGAAATCTATGGACAGTAATCCTGTTTTCCACAGACCATCAAGTCCCAGACAATCCTTGTTAAAATTTTCCTTACGTGAAAAGAGACATGACAATAAATATCTTAATAAACTAAGCCCGAGAGATGATGTGCTGATTAAAAAATGTGGTTTTGAGCATAAAAACTACTTCCTGTTCACATTATAAGTCAATTTCTAGCAGTACATGATACGTAGCAGTGCTTCTTGTTGTTGTTAGGGGCTATCAAGTCATCTCTGAATGACAGAATGAAACACTGTCCAGTCTTATGCCAGCTTCACAATCCTTGCTATACCTGAGCCAATCATTGCAGCCACTGTTTCAGTCCATCTTGTTGAAAGCCTTCCCCCTTTTCATTGACCCACAACTTTACCAAGAATGATACCCTTCACCAGGGAATGGTCCCTTCTGACAACATGACAAAAGTAGATAAGACAAATTCTAACCATTCTTGCTTCCTAGGAACATTCCAGCTGCACTTCCTCCAGGAGTGATTTGTTAGTTTTTTTAGCAGTCCCCGGTAATTTCAGCATTCTTCACCAACACCACAACTCAAAAGCATTGACTCATCTTCGGTCTTCCTTATTCATTGTCCAGCTCTCACATTCATATGAGGTGATTGAAAATACCACGGCTTGGGTTAGGCACAGCTTAGTCTTCAAGGAGACATCTTTGCTCTTCAGCACTTGAAAGAGGTCTTTTGCAGCAGATTTGCCCAGTGCAATACTTTGTCTGATGTCTTGACTGCTGCTTCCATTGGTGTTGATTGTGGAAACAAGTAATATGAAATCTTTGACAACTTCAATCTTTTCTCCATTTATCATGATGCTGCCTATTGCTCCAGTTGTGAGGATTTTTGTTTTCTTTATGTTGAGATGTAATCCATTCTGCAGACTGTAGTTTTTAATCTTCATTAGTAAGTGCATCAAGTCATCTTCACTTTCAACAAGCAAAGTTGTGTTATCTGTGTATAGCAGGTTGTTAGAGTCTTCCTCCAACCCTGATGCCACATACTTCTTCATATAGTCCAGCTTCTTGGATTATTTGCTCAGCATACAGATTGAATAAGCATAGTGAAAGGATACAACCTTGATATATTCCCTTCTTGATTTCAAACCATGCAGTATCCCCTTGTTCTGTTCGAATGACAGCCTCCTGGTATCTATGTAAAGATTCCTCATGAGCACAGCTAAGTATTCTGGAATTCCCATTGTTATCCATACTGTGTTATGACCCACACAATTGAATGCTTTTGTATAGTCAGTAAAACACAAGTAACCATTTTCTACTATTCATTGCTTTCAGCCAAGGTCCATCTGATGTCAGCAATGATATCCCTCATTCCACACACTTTTCTGAATCCAGCTTGCATTTCTGGAAGATTTCTGTCAATATACTGCTGCAGCATTTTTTTAATTATCTTCAGTAAGGTTTTACTTGCATGTGATATTAATGACACCATTTGATAATTTTCACATCCTGTTGGATCACCTTTTTTTTTGGAATGGGTACAAGTCTTCTAGTAAGTTGGCCAGGTACCTGTCTTCCAAAGTTCTTGGCATAGACAATTGAGCTCCTTCAGTGTGGCATTCAAATGTCGAAACATCGCAGTGGGTATTCCATCAATTCCTGGAGCCTTGTTTTTCACCATTTCCTTCAGTGCAGCTTCAACATCTTCCTTCAATACCATTGGTTCTTGATAATATGCCACCCCCTGAAATGGATGAATATCTACCAGTTTTTTTGGTACAGTGACTCTGTATTCCTTCCATCTCCTTTTGATGCTTCCTGCATCATTCAATATTTTCCCCATAGAATCTTTCAATATTGCAACTCGAGGCTTGAATTCTTTTCTTCAGTTCTTTCAGTTTGAGAAATGCTAAGCATGTTCTTCCCTTTTGGTTTTCTAACTTCAAGTCTTTGCACATTTCATTATAAAAATGACTATCTTCTTGAGCTGCTCTTTGAAATCTTCTATTCAGCTCTGTTATCATATCATTTCTTGCATTTGCTTTGGCTATTCTCCATTGAAGAGCAAGTTTCAGAGTCTCTCCTGACATCCATTTTTGTCTTTTCTTCCTTTCTTGTCTTTTTAATGACCTTTTGCTTTCTTCATCTATGATGTTCTTGATGTCATCCCACAGTTCCTCTGGATTTTGGACATTGGTGTTCAGAACATCAAATCTATGCTTTACTTGGTCTATATATTCAGGAGGGATTGTCTTCAGCTTCAACTTGAAATTGCATATGAGCAATTGATGGCCTGTTCCAAAGTCAGCTCCTTGACTTGTTTTGGCTGATGTTATTGAGCTTTTCCATCACCTCTTTCCACAGATGTAGTTGATCTCATTCTTGTTTACTCCATCTATTGAAGCCCACATGTATAGCTGCCATTTTGTTGTAGAAAAAAGGTATTTGCAGTGAATAAGTCATTGGTTTTGCAAAATTCTATCATGTGATCTCCTGCATTATTTCTATCACCAAGGCCCTATGTTCCAACTACTGGTGACACTTCTTTGTTTCCAACTTTTGCATTCCAATCCTCAGTAATAATCAAAACATCTTGATTGCATGTTTGGTCTATTTCAGATTACTAAAGTTGGTAAAAATCTTCAATTTCCTCATCTTTGTTTTTGGTAGTTGGTGCATATTAACTGGTATTAACTGGTCTTCCTTGTAGGCATATGGATATTATCCTATCATGGACAGCATTATACTTCAGGATATATCTTAAAACATTTGTTGTAATGATGAATGCCACACCATTCCTCTTCAATTTGTCATTTCTGGCATAGTAGATCATACGGTTGTCTGATTCAAAATGGCCAAAATCAGTCCCTTTCAGCTCACTAATGCCTAGGATATTGATCTTCATGCATTCCATTTCATTTTTGAAAACATCCAATTTTCCTAGATTCAAACTTCATACATTCCATATTCTGATTATTAGTGGATGTTTGCAGGTGTTTCTTCTCATTTTGACTAGTGCCATATAAGTAGATGTTGTTGTTTGTTGTTATGTGCCATCAAGTCAGACCCGACTCATAGCGACCCCTCCTTGGGTTTCCAAGGCACTATCATTACGGAAGTAGATTGCCCCATCTTCCTTCCAAGGAATGGCTGGTGGGTTTGAACGGCCAGCCTTCTGGTTAGCAGTCAAGTGTCTTAGGTACTATGCTACCAGAGCTCCTTAGATAGAGGTCCCGAAAGCTTTACTCCATCCACATCATTAAGGTCAGCTCTACTCTGAAGAGACAGTTATTCTCTAGTTGTATTTTGAGTGCCTTCCTACCTGAGGGCCTCATCTTCCACCACTATATCAGACTTTTCAGGGCTTTTCATAAAGTTTTCCAGTAATATATCAGACAGTGTTTCACTGCTATTCATAAGATTTTTAATATCCAATTCTTTGAGAAGTGGAAGGCCTCTTCCTTCTTCTAAATCTATCTTAGTCTGGAAGCTCTGCTGAAACCTGTCCACCATAGGTAACCCTGCTGGTATTTGAAATACCAGTGGCATAGCCTCCAGCCTCACAGCAACATGCAAGCCACCACAGTATGACAAATTGACAGACAAGTGGGGATAGCTTAATAGCTATTTACTCTCTAAATGGTTAATAATGCAATGGGAAAACATGGAAGTTCTAGAATGGTAGCATAAGAAGAGTTGGAAATGTAGTTTCTAGAATTAGAAATGTTTGCATCACAGCAACATAATGCCTCAATAAATTTAGAGATATTATTTAGGAGCTCTGGTGGCATTGTGCCTAAGGCAGTTGACTGATAACCAGAGGGCTAGGGGTTCAAACCCACCAGCCACTCCTCAGAAGGAAGACTATGCAATCTTCTTCCATAAAGATACCACCTCAGAAACCCAAGAAGGGGTTGCTATGAGTCAAAACCAACTCAGCAGCAATGAGTTTGGGTTTTTAGTTTATGTAAACTCTACAGCAGTTTTCTCATCCCTATGTTAAAGATAATAGTACCCATCTCATAGTCATTGTGAGAATCAAATGATAAAATTCCAATAAAGCATTAAGTATGTAGTTGGCACATAGTCAGCACTCAGAATATATAAGTTATTAGCATGTATTAATATGAATATTTAATAGAGAGCTGTAGTCTGCTTTGAAGGTAATTCTTCCTGGAAGTTCTTCATCTTCTGTTTGGACATAATTGTTACTCTGAGTAGCCTGCCCCTAACCCCAGAAGAATGAATATTAAAATGTTCTCTCATTTCAGAATATCAACTTCATAATATCTCTGCCAGTGGATCCCTCCACAGTGAGACACTCTCTCTGACCTTTTTTGGTATCACCAATTGTTTAAAAGAATCTATTTAATTTTAAAAAGCTTTTGTGCTACTTTTCCTTGGTGCTTATTACAGGTTTGGAATCAAGTGCTGTATGAATCAAGTATTCAGCTGTATGTGCTTTTATAATGAAAGTAATTTAATTGGGCACTCTGCTTCCACAGATCAGCAAGGGTCAAAATGACTTTTTTAAGAGTACATGAGAGAATATTACAGGAGAAAAAAGAAAGAAAGGAAGGAAGGAAGGAAGGAAAAAAAACAACCTTGCCATTTGCTTTTATCACTGAATTATGCATAATTTATTAAGGCCAATGGCAAATCTCATAGCTCATGTATTTGCAAACAGGATCCACTGACAGACAAGTTCTCCACATGTGTTCTCCTAGAGAGGACAGCTAATCACCTTACATCTATTTAGTTTGTACCTGGACAGTTTTACAATCATGCTCCAAGGACACCTAAGTGTTCTGCACAAAATACACACTCCATGAAATACTCTTACTCACTCTTTTGTCAGAAATTCATGTTGCTCTTGAAGTTTCGTTATTGAACTTTTCCAAGTTTACACGTGTGCTATAAGTATATAAGTTAAATTCACCTTTCTGAAAGAGAGAATACATCAGCCATGTTAATTTACATAATCCACTTACATACAATGTTGGCAGGATTGTGTAGCTAACCACCTCTCTGTTTGTGGTTGATAAAGGTTTTCAGTGGAACAAGCACTGTGCTTTTCTCTAAATATACACACACTTTATGGAACCTGCACTGACAGAAGCTGGAGTTAACTTTAGTGTTTGGAGTTATATGCCATTAGAATAAGATTGAGATATAAGAAAATTAAACCTTAGGGTTTCTCTCAAAAGTTCTGTGTTTCTGTGTCATATGAGGTATTAGAACATAGTTACTCTGTGGCCTAATCTTGATAAAGAAACTAATACAGAAAAGAGTGTTGGGGCAGGGATACTGGATATCCTAAAGATAAACCATGTCCCTCCTTCAATATTCCTGACTCAATTCTGTTCAGTGGAAACTTTTTAAAACTTCAAATCCCTGGTTGTCCCCTATATTATAAATGCACTTGGGTAGTTCAGTTAAATATTACCTAGATTAATTAATTGCTCTTCAGAATTATTAAAATAACCTTAATTAACAGGTCTCTCAAAATGAAACAAAAAAGTTATGATACTCTCTTAAAGGTGGTGCAGTTAATGGAATAATTGTGGGCTTTCATAATATATTCCCAAATCAAAATGGAAATTTTGGCACTTTTTTGTTTTTAATTCTGACTTTTTGATTAAGGGTCTAGTAATAATTTTCATCAAGCAAGCAAGGTCTTCTTTATGTGTAGACACAACCATAGGCACACACATGGAACCCAGTATCTATCTACCTACCCAGCTACCTACCTACGTTCCTCTCTATTCTTTAAACCATAAAAATAATTATCATTATTGCTATAGATTAAATATTTTTGCATATATTCATGCAATTCTTGATTCAAAATGTTTTGAGTGTGCACGATATTGTAGGCATTGTCTAGATCAGTAGTTCTAGAAATGTGGTCTTTTAAGCCTTGTGTGTTTCTTATTTCAAGGAGTATATGAGTCAAAACTACTTTCATGATAATACTAAGCATATACACACTGTGTTGACATTTTCACTGATGGTGTGAAAGCAAAAGTAAATAAAGCTACTGCTTCCTTAGCACAGGTCACGGAAGTGACACAAAACTAACCTAGTGATCATTGTACCCTTTACTGATACCCTCTTCATGTTTCCCTTTAGAATATGCTTGATGAAGCAGTAAAAAGAGTAATTAATTCATTAGCTTTATTAAATCTCAGCCCTTGAGTATATATCTTTTTAATATTCAGTGTGTACAATGTAAAGTAAGCATGAACATCTGTTTCATGATGACGTTTAATGATTGTCTTGAAGAAAACCACTTGTGTGATTATTTGAGGTGTAAGCTCTTTTTCCAAGGAACACCATTTGTACTTGAAAGAACAAATGACAAACACTATATATTTAGACTTGGGTATTTGGCATACATTTTCTCAAAACTAAATGAACTGGGCTGTCATTGGAAGGAAGACAGTTGATAATTCTTCTTGCCAATAATAAAATTTGAGTTCTCAAGAAAAATTGTGTTGTTGTTGTTCTTGTTATATGCCATCAAGTCATCTCCAATTCATAGCAACTGTATGTACAACAGAACGAAACACTGCCCGGTCGTGTGCCAGCCTCATGATCCTTGCTATACCTGAGCCCATCATCGCAGCCATTGTGTCAATCCACCTTGTTGAGGACCTTCCTCTCTTTTGTTGACCCTCCACTTTACCAAGCAAGATATCCTTCTCCAGAGAATTGTCCCTCTGACAACATGACCATAGTTGATGAGGCGAAGTCTGGCCATTCTTGCTCCCAAGGAGCATTGCAGCTGCACTTCTTCCAGGACAGATTTGTCACTTCTTTTAGCAATTCATGGTACTTTCTGCATTCTTCCGCAACACCACAATTCAAAAGTATCAACTCTTCTTCGATCTTCATTGTTCATTGTCCACATGCATATGAGGCAACTGAAAGTACCATGGCTTGGGTTGTTGTTGTTGTTGTTGTTGTTGTTATGTGCCGTCGAGTCGGCCCCGACTCATAGCGACCCCTCCTTGGGTTTCTGAGGCAGTATCACTACGGAAGTAGCATTGCCCAACCTTCCTTCTGAGGAGTGGCTGGTGGGTTTGAACTGCCAGCCGCCTGGTGAGCAGGCAAGTGTCTTAGCCACTATGCTACCTAGGCTCACCTTAGTCTTCAAGGAAAGATCTTTGCTCTTCATCACTTAAAAGAGGTCTTTTGCAGCAGATTTGCCCAAATTCTAAGAAAAAATTAGGATTTTGGAAAACTTGCATTCATCACCATGAACTTGATAATTTCTGAATATTTAAAGGTTTTCTGATTAGATTATTAGGGTAATGATTTTTTTTTTAATATTATATAATGAAATGTGACAAAATTTGGAATATCTTTATGACTCTATTCCCAGAAAGAGCCATATTTTTTTGATGTCACAAAGTCACATATGGGTAAAAGTTTCTTTCAAACTACAAAATAGTCCAATGTATTTTAATAAAGCGCAGTTTGGAAACTTTATAGATATGATTTTAGATTTAACATTATGTCTCATGTAAGAGAAATTTTATGTTGAGTTTAGGCATATTTTCATAATAAAATGACCACAATTATCTGAAAATGGTTATTAAAATACTCCTTTCCTTTCAACTATGTATCTATGCAAAGCTGTATTTTCTCCATGTAACATAGTGCCTAAAGCATTTGGCTGCTAAGCAGAAGGCTGGTGGATCAAACCCACCAGCCACTCCTCCTAAGGAAGGCTCAGAAGTCAACTTCTGTAGTGATACCACCTCAGAAACCCAAGGAGGGATCACTATGAGTCAGATCTGACTCAACGGCAGTGAGTTTAGATACCAACCAAAACAACATGTCTCATAACTGATTGAATTCAGAAGCAGAAATGAGACTCTAGCTGGTTTTGATTAAGCCAGATATTAAAGAGATTTGGGAGTGGGAAGAGTGCTGTTACATTGTGGGGATTGCAATCAACGTCACAAAACAAAATGGGTATGAATTGTTGAATGGGAACCAATTTGTTCTGTAAACTTTCACCCAGATCACAATAAAAAGTTATATATATATATATATATATATATATATAAGAGATATTCAAAACTGTAAATGAATACCACTCTTCTCATTAAATTTTTGTTTCAAAAATATAGGGAATTTTCATAAAAAATATTTTTTGTGTTAACTTGTAATGAGTTTGCTATTGTTATGTTAAAATATATCCTTAAATTCTTCATTTTAATTATTAGTATGAAGATACATAGATAGATAGATAGATAGATATAAATATAGATATAATTTCTCCTCAAGAAAAGTTCTTTGGGATTCTCAATAATTTTAATAGCCTAAGGAGGACTTGAGACCAAACATGTTTGAGAATCAGTGTTCTAGATACTAGAAATGCAGAATCAAAGACATATTGTCCACCCTCATAGTTCAATAGAGGAGACAGAACACACAGTGCAAGTATTACAACCTGTGTGGTTGTATTAAAGGAGCTCTGGTGGCATAGTACCTAAGGCATTTGACTGCTGAACAGAAGGTTGGCAGTTGAAACTCACCACCTACTCCATAGAAGGAAAATAGGGCAATCTATTTCCATAAAGATTTATGGCCTTGGAAACCCAATGGGGTCATCATAGTTGGAATAGATTAAATGGCAGTGAGTTTGGGTTTGTGTGTGTGTGTGTGTGTGTGTGTGTGGTTGTATGATGGAAGTCTGTAAAGAGGGCTATGGAAGACAGAGGAAGACTTTTAACAACTCACAAAGGTGGGAAGGGGAAGGTTTCTTAAAGGAGATATTACTGTAAATGACTCTTGAAATTCAGTACACATTAGGCGGATAAAGGGAGACTAAGGATACTCTTGTAGAAAGAACAGTCTGTTCAAAGAAACTAATTACAAGAAACTGTGTCATGTTCTGGGAACTTCAGTTTGTGCTCCCTGAGCTACCCATGGGTGCTGAATCTGAAGCAGTAGAATTTGCACATGTGGTGGGGGAACCACTGAAAGACTCTTATTTGAGAGCAATAATTCTAGAAGTAGCATAGATATCCATGTGAGTGTTAGAAAAGTTCAGAAGAGAGAGATGTAATTCAGTATTCTTCTCCAATGGTCTGAGTGAATATTGTTGAAAGCATGTACAAACAGTATCATTGGGGAGGAAAACTGAAGGAGTGGATTTGAACAATGTTAATAAAATAGAATTTGTGGCATATGGTGGCAAATTGAATGCAGAGGATAAATAAGAGAGAAAAAAATAGCTTTAAAGTTTTGGGCTTTGGTGGTTGGATGAACAGTGATGACATTCTTTGAGTGAAAGTAGAAAGGAGGGAAGGAATTGGGAAAAGAGGGTGTTGAAAACTTCCTTAACATTTTGAGTTTTCTGTAAATGTGAGTTATCAAGTAAAGATAGCCAGTGAGCAGTTGAATATACAGATTTGTTAATGAGAAGCATAGAGGCTAATAGAGATTTGGTAGTCATGAGTATACAGATATCAGCTGAAGCCATCAGTCTGTTGGAGATCACCCAGACAGTGGATGTAGAACAAAAACATAATAAGACTGAGGATATTGATATTGCCAAGGATACATAGAAGAAGATAATTATATTGCAAGTGATGTTATATGGTTATTGTAATACAGATACTTTTATGTTTTTAATAGCACCTAATAAGTAGATAACTGATTCAATATATTTTAAAGTTAATGCCCTAAAGTATAATGCTTTTTCCATAAAATAGTGTTATTCCCTAAAATAGTTGTTAAAAGGTATCATCTATAGTTTCTCTAATATACCTTAAATAAAAAACAGGGAGTGTGTCCAGGAGAAATAGCAAGATGTCCAGGAGAGCTTTTACTGTGATTGACCACAAGGTCCTTAGACATTCAAACATGCCTCTAACACACGTTTAATAATTGTGTGACCTGAGCTAATCTTGTGGCTCATCTGTGCCTCAATTTTCTCAGCTGCATAATGGAGATAATTTTAGTGCTTGAACATGTTGTTGTTATGTGCTGTCGAGTCGGAGCCAACTCATAGCGACCCCTCCTTGGGTTTCGAGGCAGTATCACAATGGAAGTAGATTGCCCCATCTTCCTTCTGAGGAGTGGCTGGTGGATTTGAACCACCAGCCTTCTGGTTAGCAGTCACGTGCCTTAGGCACTATGCTACCAGAGCTTGAACATACCTCTGTGGAAAGCACACAATAAGTATTAGATGGAATAATACACTTTTCTTGAGGCCCTATACACATAGTCTAATTTAAAGTAGTTTTGTTGTTGTTCTCCAACTTCAGTTAACATAATGTGAGATTAAGGAAGATCTGAACAGATGATCTGGTCATTACTGAGGAATTCAGTAACTGATTCTCTGCCACAGCTAGTTTTTATATGGTATTAGGATATTGGTATTTATGCATTTTTGAATGTGAACAAAAGCAAAAGAGAGGTGGAGGAAGGAATGTGTGCAGTGAGTGTGAATGTATAGGGAAGTTGTGAATGTTTCTAGTACAAGTGTTCCCTTTTTAAAATATCTAGCAACTTGTAGATAATTTAACATATTTTAATTTTGGTTTAAACTCAAATTCATCTTTTCCCAACCATTTATGATCTATCAATACCTATTAAGATTATTCCTTCAAAATCATTTAAAAATCTTTACTACTGGCTTTTATGGCTTGGCAGAGAATTGACAGTCCAAAACTGAAACTTTAACCAATAAGTAACCATATGCTTTAGTGTTTTATATTTTTAAATATGTATAAAACTGTTCTATGGGGATTATGATTCTAAAACTCTAAAGAGTAATGGTAAATAATTAGGCAAAAAAAACAAATAGTTAGTATACTAAAGTTTTTAGTTCTAATTTAGAAGAATCTTGGAGTGTGGAAGATGCTCACAGACATAGTGATAAGCATCAACTTACTTGAACAGAGGGCTTCCTTCCATAGATTTTTATTTATTTATTTGTTTATTTATTTTCATTTGGTCTACCTTCTACTCATGTACTGATGAAATTCAGTGATTCAAATAGTTGTTTAAAACATAGAACATTTAGACAAGAATAATTAATGTTCCCATTTTTGTTGCCATTCTATTCCTTGAATTACAAAAAAAAAAAAAAAAATCACTGACATCAAGTCGTTTTTAACTCATAGCGAGCCCCTTTGGATATCTGAGGCAGTAAACATTTACAGAAGTAGATTTCCCAGTCTTCCTTCCACAGAGTGGCTGGTGGATTAGGCTATCTGTATCCAAAAAGAAGATTAAATGTCACTTTAATATTGTTTACATTCTTAGAAGTGGTATTTTCCCTCTAGCATTGCTCTGGTAGCATAGTGCCTAAGGGACTTGACTGCTCACCAGAAGGCTGGCGGTTCAAACCCACCAGCCACTCCTTGGAAGGAAAGTTGGGCAATCCTACTTCTGTAGTGATAATGCCTCGGAAACCCAAGGAGGAGTCACTATGAGTCGGGGCCGACTCGACAACAAACAACAACAATTGCCTAGATGCCATGTTATTCAATACAGATTTTCTGACACTTTATCTTTTAATCTTCTACTGTCTTGGTCATTTAACCAGGTTGACCAAATTATTCTGACCCCTGAATTCTAAAAGTTTTTGAGCTACAAACATCTTTGTGTCCTCTAATCCCCAACTTTACTACCAATCGCTTCTAACGGCCTTGAGCCAAAATGGAGACCACATCCAATTCCAGAATCTGGACTGTTCCATGTAGTAGGTATAGTGTGGAGAGGCACCAAGGTCAAGAATAATGCAGAGGAGATTACAAATGCTCCCCAATTCTGTCTCAAAGGAGAGCAAATGTCTCCATGAAAAGACTTAGGAACAAAGGGGGAGAATTTGGCCAGATGAGTTGTGTGAATGAGTGTCTGTTTGTAGATACATGTCTGATTCTTGTAAGTATCCAAAAAATATTTCTTAGTTATTATTACTATTTTTATATAGTAATTTTAAGATTAATTTTCATATGTTAGAGATTATATTATTGTTTTGCTATCAGCCTCTGTTGATGCAAAGAAAATTTATTTTCATTTTACAGAAAAAAATAATTTTGAAATAGAATTGAAGGATGAGGATTAAAAAGGAAATTTGATTTAGTGAGGAAGTATAAAAAAAATATTAATTTATGGTTTCTCTACATTTTCCATACGTCGTAAAAGGGAATAGTAAAGGAAAGGAAGTAAACTCTTATTAAGCATCTCTTATGCTCAGATACTGCTAGATCCTTTCCATATCTTATTTCACTCAATTCAGTTTAATATAAAGTATTTCCTTTTCTATGCTTCTAGTGTATGGTACTAAATTTTATTGAACTTTATTCTAAACATCGTATATCAAAATTTTATTTTGAATGACAATGTTTTACAACTGACAGCAATTATTGTATGCTGGAGACAGCTGACACTTTTATTCAGTATGAAGGGTATTAGTCAAATCACTTTCATCCATAATACTATCATTACCTCCATCTCTGACTATACAAAGTAAAATTTATATTCAAGAAAAACAAACAACCTAATAGCAATGAACATCCCAAACATTCACACTGTCATCTCTAAAAACCATTTATACTTTAAAGGAAGTAGGTTATCTTGGGAAAAGAGCTGTCCCCAGCTTTGGGCAGGAAATTTTAAGGATCCAGAAAACAAGGACTTATAGCCATCCTAAGCAGACTTCCACTGAGAGAAGTTGGGATAATTTGAAAACTGAAATGAATATTAACAATGCATTGAAGCAAATTAAATATGTTGAGATTCAAATAATTAATAAAAGAAAATGAGTAACCTTTGTAGAATTCTAGAAAACCAACTCAATAGTTTGAAAACTAGTAAATAAAAGGAAAGAATTGAGCATTTTTTCTGCCTTTCCTTTGCAAATTGTACCTCAGGCTGTCTAAAGTAATGAATAAGAAAATACCTCCTTCTTAGAAGAATTTCAGTTTAAAAATGAGGGAAAAAATGATAGAATAGTACCACTTTCTAAGCCTTAAGTAAAAGAATGAATCTAGGCAATGATCATTAATCACCATCAAAACCATTAGCAAAAAAGTTGATGAGAAACAAGGGGAAAAAGAGAAGGGAATTCTAGATTAAAAGAGACCTAAGGAATATGTCCAAAAATTCAATGTGTAGACCCTATTTTGACCCTGATTTGAACTTTAAAGTAATATCACATAATAATTAATATAATCATTAGTTATATAATTATCACAGCAATTATTGTACACTGGAGACAATTGATACTTTTACTCAATATGAAGGGTGTTAGTCATAAAAGTAATAAAAATATCACACAATAAAGTAAATCACATAAGCTGAAAAATTTTATTAGTGAGTTTTAGGTAATTTTTGTTAACTCTTTTAGGTGTTATACTAGTACCCTCCCCCTCCAAAAAAGAAGAAAAACCTCATTGCCGTCAAGCCGATTCAACTCATAGCAAACCCTCCTTGGGTTTCCAGAGCAGTATGTCTATGGAAGTAGATTGCCCAATCTTTCTCCAGAGGAGTGTCTGGTGGGTTTGAACCACCAGCCTTCTGGTTAGCAGTCAAATGTCTTAGGCACTATGCCACCTGAGCTCCCTACACTGGTGTGATAGTTGGAGCTGTGTGTCAACTTGGCTGGACCCCAGTTCTGTGTGGTTGTTCCCATGATGGGTTCAGATGACTGTGTTCTGAGT
>NW_006921683.1:6323604-6358074 GCF_000298275.1 Orycteropus afer afer
TATAGAAGCCAACAAGTCCAAGTTTCTGGAGGAAAATGGGCTGGCGACAGCCTTAGCTTCCGTGAGCGCGGGAGGCCGAGAGATTCAAAGCTGGCAGGCAGTGCGCTAGTTGTTGGCTCCAACAAAAGGCAAAAGGCAAATCCAAGATCTCCAGGCCGAGCGATGGGCTGCTCCCTCACGGAAGTTTGTAGTCCGCACACCAGGATTCCAATCCCTCAAAAAATGTGGCTCTTCCCAGGATGTCCCTGGATATCTTGGAAGCAGGCCACACCCCTAGGGAAACTCCCCTTGGGCAGACTGGCCACTCAGAACACAGTCATCTGATCCCATCATGGGAACAACCACACAGAACTGGGGTCCAGCCAAGTTGACACACAGCTCCAACTATCACAACTGGTACACTGGTTATATATTTCCTAAAGTGTCCCTATCTTTTCGAGATACATACTGATGAACTGGCAGATAAAATGATGTGTGATAGCTTGGATTTGCTTCCAAACAACTCAAGGTAGAGAGAAGTAGGTAGGAATTGAGATGAAAAAGAAGGAATAAGATGGCCATATGTTGACAGTTGCTGAACCTGAATGATAGAGTTCAATTACAATAGTCTGTGTACATTTGTGTATATTGGCAATTTTTCATTATTTAAATCATTTCCTATTCTAGTCCACTCCTGGAAATATGGAGCACTTGTATTTGCTCCAAATGTATAGCTGTTACTACAAGAAAAGAATTCTCATACATTTAATTTAACTATTTTTGCAGGTGAGAAAGGGCCAGATTATATGTGAATATATATGCCCAAAGACAGAAAGATAAAGATGTGTTACCAAATCAATGTAACTTGAGTTTTTCTTCTCTAATATCAACCTGGTAAGATCAGTGTGAGTAAAGTATAATTCTAGTTGTCTTGCATGGCTCTTCTTTCCAAAGCAATATGGTTTCTAGTGCCCACATTATAGATGATGCTGATTTGCTCAACACATAAATAGTGTATTCAGAGAATGTTGCATTGACCATTTCCTTTACTGCTGAATAATCGCATTCAGCACTTAGTGCCTCTGCTACAGTCTATCTGCTGTAACTGCAGATGTTTCATGTAGCTGTCAAGTTTTAAATGAGAGGAAAGTTTTTCCCTGATTCTATTATTCTGTTGAAAATGGAAAGCCAACTCTAAAATCATGGGATAGTTTCAAATGTTTTTGTCGAAAGGGGTCACTATCAAACTTTTGTTTTCCAGACATAAATTCACTATTTTCAAATCAAATAAAGGTAGTCAATAAGAACAATATGTAACAAATGAAGCAGTGTTTTGTCTAGAGGCATAAAATGCTGTCACATTTTTTTTTTCTGATGAACTATAGTACATTGTTTGATCATTGCCTTTTGAGGACTGAATTGGGTTCAATTAAGTCTTTGGTTCTAGAGAATGCACCACCTGAAGAAAATCCACCTCACCCTCTCACTTAGAAGAATGGTGACAAACCAAAATTATTATACAGTTTACAGCAACAGGAGGACATTAGGAAAGCAGGTGTGCTGAAATAATTTAGCAACCACCCACACAATAGAGTTTCCTTGGAGATACGTAGATGTGCCTTGATATTTTCACATTACATTCATTGCCAGTAAGGGATCCTCTTGCAAACACGTGGAAAACTGATTAATGGTAACTTGATTACCATCTTTACAATTCCTGTCCGCAAGATTTGAGCTTAGAGAGCAAGAAAAACTAAACCAACTACTAATATTATCATACTATTAACTAAATAATAAGCAAACAAACAAACCAAAAAAATCACACCCACTGCTATCTACTAGATTCCAACTCATGACAACTCTCTAGGAGAGTAGAATTGCCTCATAGTGTTTTCACAGCTGTGATCTTTACAGAAACAGACTCCCACATCTTTCAACCATGAAGTGGCTGGTAGGTTTGAAGGTTGACTTTTTGGTTAGTGACCAGCAGCCAAGTGCTTAACCAGTGTGTCACCAGGGCTCCTTAATGAAATAAGATTAGGTAATATATACTGCACTGCTCTTATGTATCATGCGTAGTTCTATTGCTTCACAGCAATAGACACAACCATGAACAGGGTATTATTTATTATTGTAGATGTATCTGTTCTTCGAGGAACTGGTGACATAGAAAGGAATAAACTGCCAAAAATCCACAAACTAAGTCATAGAAGAACCAGGTTTTGAACCTTGCTATCTGATCTGAACCTGCATTATTAATCCCTTCCCAATACTATAAGCCAAAGAACAACAAAAATAAATAAATAATTTTATTTTAAAGAAGAAAATATTCTAAGCAATCACTGAATAATAATAATAATAATTTAAAACTTGTTTACACATTTAAACTCTACTTTAATACTGGCCTAAAAACAAATGACACTTGCTTTAGTTGCATTAAACATAGGAGACATTGGTGTTCCACAGTTATTGGTGTGGGAATAAAGGATTTATCTGAAAATATATTATCAAATGTTGAAAGGGGCCCTGGTGGTGCAATGTTTAAGCAGTTGGCTGCTAATGGAAAGGACAGAGATTAGAACCCACTAGCCACTCTGTAGGAGAAAGATGTGGCGGTCTGATTCGTCAAAGATTTACAGCCTTAGAAACCCTGACAGGCAATTCTAGTCTGACCCATAAGGTCGTTTTAAGTCAGAAACAACTAGACATCAGTGGGTCTTCTTTGTCAGATGCTGAAATCAATGACTGTCAAAATAATGAAGAATGCTACAGGTTTTGCGTTTTATCATGAGGTTGCAACTCCATCTCAGTTTTTATTTTTGAAATTTTTCCAAGATTAATTGCTGATCTTAGTTCTATAACAGAAGATACCAATAAAATTCACATTTCTGGTATCGTATTGGTAGCATTGTGTTGTTGATGTTTTGCTTCTTTAAACATAAGGTGTAATAAAGTAACTTTTAAAGAAATTGCCTATGAAAATGGTTGCAACTTAAACTCCACTTAAAATATCTCATTGGGTAATCACAGAAATTGATTTTGTGCTTTTAATTTAGTTTTTCATGAAAGTTGAATCTTGCTGAAATGTGTGAATACATTTATATAACACATTTATATTTGTATAGAAATACTGCCACTGCAGAAATATTTTTAAATAGTTTATTGTTATAGGCTTATTCAGGAATTTTTTCCAAAAACTAACTTCTAGGCAAGTTACTATATATTTAACTGAATGTTTACCTTTTCCACATACATGTTAATTTTATAATAAATCACCCTAAAATACACATATTTAGAATGATGTGCCTAAGGCCACTTAAGATCACTAAACATCCACTTTAGTGCATTATTTACCAGAATTGTCAACCATATTTTAATGAAATAATGAAATAACTTCTATAGTTTAATTATCTTTTACCACCATAATTAGTAGATAAAGCTACCTTGTGTTATCTGTTTTAACCAATTAATTTCCATAGAAAAGTTGAGCAATGAATGGAACTTAAATCTAACCACTGTATCCAAGAGCATTTGTGAAAAGTGTGACAATGGTACTATTGGGATGATTGCTACAAAAGCTTTAAAGAAAAAAATAAAATGCTACTAACCAAAGTTACATGTTTTCAAGGGTTCCCAATGCCAATTTCCCAAGTCCCAAATATGTATGTAATGAAAAACAACTGTCGGGTCATTGGTCCTTAGCTTCCTTTTTCAGATATTCTCTGCTGCTCACTGTTAAGATATACACACTTTCTTCTTCCTCCTCTGTGTCACTTTCTTTGCTGTTTTTGACCTGGAGCAGAGAAGTGTTTTCTAGAGTAGACTTGGTACTGTTTGCAATGCAGTGCTGTCTTCTCTGTTATTTTGATTTGTTTCAAGTAATTGATTACTCGGAAAATTCTTCCTAAGATATACTGGCTAGGAAAGAGTCACAATGGATTGCAAAACACCTGTCAAGGTACCTTTGGGATCACACCTCAAAGAGCTAGTTAAATGAAGCAAGCTGGGAACACACGTGAAAATAGCCTGTATTTTCTTCTCAACAATTCAAAAAAATAGCAATCCGGAAACTGTCAGCAGTCTATTTGATTGGCTACTTTGTTTATTCCCATGATACCAAAGAACAGAAGTAATTACTCATGGATGTAGCTTCTTTTATTTATTTTATTAGTACAAAAAGTTAAGAAAAATACTTTAAAATACTACAACAAGTTTATTTAAGACTACTTTTAAATAATACAACACATTTATTGCTCACTGGCAGTTTTGTAGAGATATAGCGACGTAAATAAACTTTTTCTTTGACTCTACCTCATTTTGGAAGTAAATCTTTTGGTCCCATCTCTCAGCCCCATTCTTGTCCCGGGTATCTCCATGCCCTTCATTTCTCACCATGAGGCTGTCTTTAGTTGTAGCATCCACCACTATTTGTACAGGATTAGAGAGAAGCCGGATGGGCATCTGTGCCCATCTCTCTATTTGAAAAGGCCTGCTTTGCAGTCAGCACAGGAGCTTAGTAAGCTGCCATATGGGGATTTCCTTCCCCAGCGTAGGGCTCAGAGAAGGATTCAGAATCTAGGGATCTGTATAAATGGGAGATTAGGGATAGACTAATCCCAGGGTGGCCATAAACCATTCCTCATTGGGAAACTGTGACTCTGATCTTCGGAAAATGGATGTGACCAGTGTAAATGGATGGTCAGACAAGACGAATGAATTATGAGTGAGTTGGACCAGATCACTGCTTTCTTTTCCCAGTCACTGTGCACTCAGAACAGAGACATTACAAACACTTTTGCACTGTTTTTCTGGTCTCAGAGTGTATATAGAGTACACCCTTTTGTAATTAGTGTGGGGGGAAATTGCCATTAAGCCAGTTCAGACTCATAGCAGCCATGTACACAGAGTAGAACTGCACTCCATAGAGTTTTCAAGGCTGTAGCCTTTCAAGAAATCACGAGACTATCTTCCAAGGTGCTTCTGAAGGGATTCAAACCACCAACCTTCAGATGAACAATTGAGTACTTAATCATTTACACAGCATATACTCCTGTGCACTTGGAAAAGCACTGTGTAAATAATAGATATTATTCAGATAGTAATATATCTACTAGAAAATAATTGCCAAGAGTCCATGCATGTATGGAAGGAATGGGTTTCATTTAAGATTTACTTCTGAGCACAATATTGATAAAGCATGATGCATATAATGTCTCTCCTGCAGTTGTTCTTGGGAGATTTGGGCACTCCTCTTACACCCACACACACACACACATTGATGGACACACACACCATCGCTGTTTCCATAGATTTCAATAGTGTTGTTCATCTTCACTGCAGGAAGCACCTACTAATAGACTTGCTGCTCTGAGCAGATTCTTTCTTGGGACATGATGGGTTGAAAACAGCCAAGAACATTGAAGCAAATAGGTGCCCAGTCAGGCTTTTCAATATTTTGTGTTTGACAGGTCACAGAAGCACCAGCATGCACTGGCATTGGAAAAATACCTTGCTCAGTTGTGTTTGAAAGCTCCCTGTCATTTCAGAAGCAGTGGTAAATGGACATGACCGGGCTCTGCTGTGCACTGGCAGGGACTATTAATAGGAGTTCAAGATTTGTACTTGCATTGCCCTTTTAATCAGAGAAAACAAATCTGAAAGATTTTTGTTCCACAACAGAACCAATCAAACCTACTGCAGCAATTTTTCAACATAGCATCACGTAGCTGTTAAAACTTTAGTCAGGTGAGCTAAATCACATTGACTTTTAGGCATGATGCTTTCAATGTGCACAAGACATTATAGGATTCATAGAGAATGAAGATGGTGAATGCTGAGATTCCCCACCCAGCCTGGGAAGCAGCCAACTCAGTCATAATGCCAACTCATTTTATTATTCTGAAGAGCTCAACATTGTGTTATATACTCAGACAGCCACAGTGATATGCAGGAGGACTTTTTTTTTTTTTTTCTTTTTTTGCTAGTTTTAAATACTATCTTAGAAAAGAAAGGATATGTCCTAATCATTAGTGAAAATTGTGGAAATTATATATTAAAAAAAAACTTTGTATCTATTTTCTTTATGTACTCTAAAGATATTGATACATTTGATTTCTCTTGTACTCTGCTAGCTGGTTAGGTGCTTGGCACCTAGAGGCCACATGACTTGGCTCTTTGTCCTGGAGCTCAGTGAACGAACTTGAGATGCTTTGTGTTGAAAGGATTGTCCAAAGAGATGTGTATTTGTGTGGGGCTTCACTTCTTTGTGGTCACTGTTATGGATTGAACTATGTCCCTCATACCTGTGGGTATGATCTTATTTCAAAATAGGACTTTCTTTGGTAAGTTAAGTAGATCATATCCAAATTGTTGTTGTTTTTGGGTGCTGTCAAATTGATTCCAATGCATAGCAACTGCTTGTGACAGATTAGAACTGCCCCATGTTTTCTTGGCTGTAATCTTTACTGAAGCACATAAACAGGTCTTTCTTCCACAAAGTGGCTAAGTGGGTTTGAACCACCAACTTTCTGTTAGTAGCCAATGCTTAATCATTTGCACAACCAGGGCTCCTTTGCCTAAGTAGTATGGGTTCTAAATCTGACCACTTCTGAGTTTTAAAAAGAGTGGACTAGATACACAGACATGAACATACCGGAAAAGACAGAAGCCATGTGAGGATCATTTACAAACCAAGGAACCAAGGAAAGCCTGAGATTACCTACAAGGAAGAAATCAGCATGACTGACACCGAGATCTGGACTTCTAACCTCTAGAATTTTGAAAAAGTAAATTTCTGTTCTTTAAAACCACCCAGGGGTGGTATTTATGTTATAGCAGCACTAGGAAACTAACAGAATAAACATCCTAGCTGCAGAGTCAGACAAACAATAGGGAAATGAAATATTCCAAAAGGGCAAAGCATGGTGGGATAGCTGTCATGGAGAATTGTGAGCCTGCTTATGGCATATAGAGCATTTTTTGCAGGGTCACTTTTTGTCACACAACCTACTTCCTGTCAGAGCAGAAATAATTAAAAAGAATAGGATGTTCTCTAATCCAAGAATTTTTAAGGTTAAAAGTGTAGTTTAAAAAAATTACTATCTTTTTTCAACAAGACAGAAAATAACAAATGCTGGCGAGGTTGTGGAGAGATTGGGACTCTCATACACTGCTGGTGGGACTGTAAAATGGTACAACCATTGTGGAAAGCAGTATGGCGATTCCTTCAAAAGTTGGAAATACAAATACCATTTGACCCAGCCATCCCATTACTAGGTATATACCCTAAAGAAGTGAGAGCCATAACAAGAACAGATATATGCACGCCGATGTTCATCGCAGCACTATTTACAATAGCCAAAACTTGGAAACAACCTAGATGTCCAACAACTGAGGAATGGATAACCAAACTTTGGTACATTCACACAATGGAATACTATGCAACGTTAAAGAATAATGTAGAATCTGCAAAACACCGCATAACGTGGATGAACTTGGAGGACATTATGCTGAGCGAAATAAGTCAGTCACAAAAGGACAAATATTGTATTAGTCCGTTATTGTAAAAGTTAAGGAAATGTTTATATATTGGAGGACATTTTCTTTGTTGGTTACCAGGGGTGGGAGGGAAGGGGAGGGAATGCTGTTAGATAGATAGAGATAAATATTGATTTGGGTGAAGAGAAGGGCAATGTACCAAATGTGAGTGACCAATATGGCAGCATTGAGGATGAGAAAGACAGAGAGAGTTACATGGGCAGTACAAACAACAAATATGAACCCCTTTGTAAATACAATACTGAGTTGTTAATGAAAGCAAACATGGGTATAGGGACGGATAGATGGGTGAACAAGCTAAATAATTATGTATGTCTAAATGGAGAGTGTATCCAAGATCATATACAGGGTTGGCAGACAATGGGCCTCTCGAAGAGTATGAAGGGATGGACACTGGGAGGAGGTAACTATGGGGAGGAAGTGGGAGGGGAGCTGCTGCATTGTAAATTTTGGTCAATGACATGAGACAAAGTATATGTGAACTGCTGTATGAAAAGTGAATTTACTCTGTAAATCTTCACCCAAATACTAATAAAAAAAAAAAAAAATTACTATCTTTTAACACAATTGAAAATGTCTCCAAAATAATACTGTGAAGTACCTAGGATTTGAGAAAAGATCTTTCTTTTTTTTTTTTTTTCCCTTACTGTTGTTTACTGATTTTCAAAGCTGAAAGTTTTTAATTTTGACAAGCTGTTCCAGGCTCAAAATGAGCTTTGTAAGCAGGAAATATGAGTGTTGCTTCTTTGAGGGACCACTGTCTACCAAGGAAGTTGACCTTGAGGATGTTTTTATAAACATGCACTGAGGTGAGAGTAAAGGTTCCATGTAGTTAAATAAATCATTGTTATTATTTAAAATGATATCCCTAGCTTGATCTTGTTATTATTCCCTGATTGTCTTTTTCTGATATATTCATATTATTTTCTTCTTGGTTGTTTGTATGTTGTTCCAAGTCCTCTCATATCCTTTCTGTGAGGCATCTGCTTTGAAAAAATAAATGAACAAAATTCCATTACTGAAGCCAATTGAATATTGGCTGACTTTACACAGTCAAAGCCTTTTTAAATTTTAAGGTTAAACACCCATTGGGGGGGAAAAAAAGTTGCCATCAAGTCAATCTGACTCATGGAGACTCCATGTGTGCATAGTAAAACCGCACTATAGGGTTTTCAAGGCTGTGAATTTTCAAAAACAGATCACCATGCCTTTATTCTGTTGTGCCTCTGAGTAGGTTTGACTGTCAATCTTTCAGTTAGTAGGTAATCAGTTAATTGCTTATGCCACCCAGGGATTCCAAGCATCTGTACTCCACACAGATATACTATCTTCACACATCTATATGCATGCACATGCATATACACTTTATACATAAATATAGACAGAAGCTATGTTTGCTTTTGTCTGTAAAAAAGAGATTATCAGAGTTCTGGTAAGTTAAAAGAAAGTAAGCCCTTTTTTAAAAAAAATGAATCTGATTTCAATTCCCTATCAACCTCACTTCCAAATATCCTCACTTCAAATATCCTTCATACTAGACAACATCAGTCCCATACACTATGGTAGTTCTGGCTTCTAAATATCTTTCAATCCTTTGCCTTCAATAAACATCCTATCACTATCCTCTTCAACCACCTTTGCCTTATTAAACCTTTGTCAAACTACTCCAATCCCCAGGGCTCTCTCATTTTTCTGAAGGTCTGCTGTATTCAGATTTTGACCTATTAGCCCTAGCTGTCAGCATCATTTATTACTTTGATAATTAAATAGTGCTGCTTTCTAATTGGAGTCCCTGCATTGTGAGAACAGTTAATGTGCTCCGCTGCTAACCAAAAGGTTGGAGACTTGAGTCCTCCCAGAGACACCTCAGAAGAAAGGCCTGATGGTTTACTTTAGAAAAATAAGCCATTGAAAATCCTATGGAACACATTTCTATTCTCACCACATAGAGTTGCCATAAGTCTGAATCGACTCTATGATGACTGTTTTTTTCTAATTATGTCATGTGTAAAAACCCAAAACACTTTCAACTCATAGCAACAATATAGGACAGAGTGAAACTACCCATAATGTTTCCAAGGCTGTAAATATTTACATGAACAGACTTTTAACCCTGACTCAAAAAAAAAAAAAAAAAAAACCCACTGCCTGGTCTTCCTTCCACAGAGTGGCTGGTAGGTTTGAACCACCCACCTCTGGTTGACAGTTGTTCTAGTTACTTAGTGCCACTCTGATGGGAGTATACCACAAATGGGATGGCCTTAACAAACAAAATGCTAATTTTCTTACAGTTTGGAGGCTTTAAGTCTGAGTTCAAAGTGCCAGGCTCTAGGGGCTGGATAAAATCCCCTTAACCTTGGACTTCAGCTCTGCCTGTTGTTCCTGGCCCACTGAAGGTAGAGGCTTTTTTTTTTTTCACTTGAACAGCTGCAAGCTACTGAGACTGACAAGCCCAAGGTTAACAAGTAAAAAGGCACAGTCTCAATGCTACCAAACTACATGGCAGGCCATTAATTCAAGTCCATTGAAAGTCCCAAGGGCAGCAGAGGATGGTAGGCTTCTGAACAATGACATGGCTACTTGTAGGGTTCAAGCATGCCATAAGCTAGAGACATTCCCAAAGCTGCTGCTTATGTATGGGAAACAGACCACATCCCTAAAGCAGCTACTCAGCTGCTTGTGGTAGATCCCACCATGGAGTTGATTTCCAGTCTTATCATGGGAAACAACTACCACCAGCTGCCCAGCCACTCACTCAACCAGGCCCAGCCAAGTTGACATACAACCTTAACTACCACAACAGTCAAATGTCTTAGGCACTGCACCACCAGAGCTTCTGACTCAGGATACAATGATTTTGATCACAAACTCTTTATCTTTCTTTCTTAAAGGATTTTTGTTTGTTTTTTTTAAGTAGTGATCACATTGCTATTCTAAAATTAGCTAATTATGAAAATAATAGCAACTCCTTCTACCGCAATTAGTATTTATTGAGTGTATGTTGTACTTTAAAAAATGCTCTGGTGCCATTTGGCTGCTAACCAGAAGGTCAGTGGTTCAAACCCACCAACTCCTCCATGGAAGAAAGATGGAATGATCTACTTTTGTAAAGATTTAAGCCTTGGAAACCCAGTGGGGTCGCTATGAGTCAGAATCGACTTGATGGCAGTGAGTTTTGTTTGGTTTTATTGTACTTTAAATCAGTTAGCCCATTGAACTGTAGTTTACAGAAGAATTTTGAGGATCATAAAAGTGATGACATTTTTTCAGGGATACATAGAGCCTAGATTTGAACCTAATATGTTTACCTGCTACTCACCCCTAAGAAATAAAGTTAAGCATCACATCTTCCAGCAAACTTCCTCTACCAGTCATTCTCAAATTTAAATTATGTACCTAGCTGCCATCACACTGTGGTCTAATTGTTGGTTTATTTATTTGTTGGTCTCCTCATTGTCTAACATCTACTGCCTGAGGTAGGGGCCTTTTCTCACTTAAATTTTAGTTTCCACCATCTAACATATCAACAGACTTCTGTTACTCATGTCCATCATTATTGCCAGTTATTGCCATCAAGTTGACTCTGACTCATGGCAACACCCTGTGTGTCAGAGTGGAACTGTGTTCCATAAGATTTTAAATGGCTGATTTTTCAGAAGCAGATCACCAGGCTTTTCCTCCAAGGTGCCTCTGGATGGGCTCCAACCTTTTGGATTAAACCCATGCATGTTAACCATCTGCACCATCCAGAAATTCCTTCCTTAAAAATAGAATGATAGAAATGGATGGTGTGGCTATAATGCGGGGGACCTTAAAATAAGAGCCATGGGAGCCGATTCTGATCATAATAAAGCTGACATTGCCTGAGCATTTACTTTGTGTCAGGCCTTGTGTGCACACTTTACATGTATACCTACACAACCTTCCAAGTGAGGTACTATTATTTCACCCTCTTCACACACAAGCAAACAGAGACATTGAGGTTCAGTAGCATGCTTATAGTCACAGATCCAGTGTGCAGCAGAGCTGGGATTAAAACCCATCTAAACCTAGATTCTTAATCACCAAAGTTTTACTGCTTTTTTCTCTTTCTTTCTTTTGGGCTAGTCATTACTAATGACTCAATTACTTCCTGCCTTGATGTCCTCTATTTTCATGGCAAAATTATTCAACATAGGTTCACTATATATCCCAGGCATTATTTTAGGCACTGGCGATTCAGCAGTGCACAAAAGTGATTTAGCCTCTTACATCGAGAAGCTTACATTCCAATGGAGAATACAAACAGAAAATCAATAAGTGAACTATATAATACATAAACCAACCAAAAAAATCAAACTCACTGCTGTTGAGTTGTATCCGACTCAGAGCGACCCTCTCTGGTAGCATAGTGCCTAAGGCTCACCAGAAGGCTGGCGGTTCAAACCCACCAGCCACTCCTCGGAAGGAAGGTTGGGCAATCCTACTTCCGTAGTGATACTGCCTCGGAAACCCAAGGAGGGGTCGCTATGAGTTGGGGCCGACTCGACGGCACATAACAACAACAACAACAACAACAATAACTACAGAAGTAGATTGCCCAACCTTCCTTCCAAAGAATGGCTCGTGGATTTGAACGTCCAGCCTTCTGGTTAGCAGTCAAATGCCTTAGGCACTATGCCACCAGAGTTCCCATATAATACATAAGTAGATGACAAATACTAAGGGAAAAAAAATAAGAAAAGGGAATGAGCATGGGTTGAGGTAGGAGAAGCAGCAGATTGCTAGTTAAACAGAGAAACCAAGAAGGTCCTCAGTGGGAAGGTGATAGTTTAAGAGCAACCTGGAAGAGGGCGGAGTCATGAGGCTATGGAAGAATGATGTCCCAGGCAGAGGAAAGGAAAGCTACAAATGCCTTGAGGGAGGAACATGAAGGATTTGCTTGAAAAATAGCAAGGACACCAGTGTGATTGGAGGACAGCCACCAAAGAGAGATTTATTGAGACTGAGAAGACTGGAAGAAGACAGATTGGGAAAGGAAGGTTTATTTTATATATTCTCATTTTGAGATGCTTATTAAACATCCAAGGAGCTCTGGTGGTACAGTGGTTAAAGTATCCAGCTACTAACCAAAAGGTCAGTGATTTGAACCCACTAACCACATTCATCAGGAGAAAGATGAAGCAGTCTACTTCCATAAATATTTGCAATCTTGGAAACCCTATGGGGCAGTTCTACTCTGTCCAATATGGGTGTGAGGAGCCAGAATTGACTCAATGTCAGTGTTTTGTTTCTTCTTATTATTATTTTTTAAAATTAAATATCATTGTGGAGATGTTGAGGGAATCATAGAGATACAAGTATTGAAGGGCAGAGAAGATGTCTGGGTTAGTATACATGTCAAAGTCATATTCTCTAAACAAGAGGAATATCAGAAAGGAAATAAAATAATAAATGTGGGGAGGGAGGAAGTGTCCACAAAGCTGATATTTGGGCTGAATCCTTAAGAACTTGCCTAAATTCAAGGAGCAGAAATTGGGGAAGAAGACATTGCAGGCAAAGAAATCAGCTTTGTGGAGCAACATTGAATATGGAACGGTTGGTGTTAAAGGAGCAAGGAGCAGCTAGAGGTGGTTATGTTGCAGAACACAGAGAGGGAAAAAGGTTGTGGGAAAAGGGGTGGTGATGAGGTTAGAGAAACAGATTGGAGAGCCAGATTGCTAATGTCTTTATATGACAGGCTATGGAATTTCATCTTTGTTCTGCAACCAGATGGTAGCCATCAAAGGTTTTTAAGCAAGAATGTGACATAATCAGATACATTGTTTAGAGAAATAATTGGCAGTGAGGTGAAGGTCAAATTGGAGAGGAGAAAGACCTGAGTCATTTAGTGCCTGTTGACAAGGTTGAAAGTAGTGGTCACAAAGATGTGCAGATCAAGTGCTATGGAAACTATATGTGACCCTCTTCATATTGAAAAAGATACTCCCAAAGGACAGCTAGTGATGTGTACTTAATGTTACTTTCTCTTATAGTTTTTTTACAGCATAATCTGATATGACCCACTTCCTTTTGTTGACCGCCTTTCTTATCTTGTTAACTTTTCTTCTAAAGTTATAATCTGCTTTGAAATGTGAGTGCATCATAAATATTCACATCTGCTGATGACAAGGCCAGAGCCTCCGGTGTCACAGTAAATCATCATTTAACTTGGTTCCTGAAGAAATAGATTCACTTTACTTTGATTAAATCCCATTTTTATTTAATCAGGGCTTTGAACCAGTTCATTTGGGCTTGACTCCCTGCTGAGAATTAGCATTTCCACCCCAGATATAGTGAATCAGAACTACAATTTGACAAGATCTCAGGTGAGTCTTATAGATCCCCAGGTTATTCTATAGAATGTAAATGTGATTCCATATATCTGAGGTGGGAATGAAAATTCTCAACAGAGAGTCCAACCAGAAAGAACCAGTTCAAAGTCCTGGATTTCATATATGAAAAAGAAAAATGGCAATGCAAAACAGCCTTCCTGTTCTCTAGTCTATAGTAATATTTTCCATGTAACAGCAATCAAATTACATTTCTTTTAGAGAATTGCTGGAATATTCTGCCCAAACATAAGCTGTAGGGACCAGGAACCAACATACCTTAATGCTTGCTATGAGCACTCCTCATGCTCTAAACAAGATTTACTCTTGGTATTGAGAGAGACTGAGTGAATACCATATTTCTTGTGTGTCTACTCTATATCAGGCACTTAAATACAAGTTTCCATTTAATTTTCAAAATCCTGTGACATACGTATAATTTTACAAGTGACAAAATTGAGGGTCTGAGATTTCAGTAACTTGACTAATGACAAAAACATATCTTCTCCAAATGAATTGTTACTTCAATTTCATCCATATTTGTTTTCATGTAATTTACTTGATGTGTATAGGCAGGAAGAGGGCTCCTGTGGATTTTGTTTCCCATAGGAAGTTTTGAATACTGTTATGAAGACTTATTCATCTCATAATTCTTAATGTTAATTCTTAATATTAATGCTCTTTCTAAGTGTTTCTGTCTCTGGCCAGACTAGAATATTAGTATTAAGCATCAAAAAATATATGTACATTAAGAAGATTGCTTTTCTCTATGTGCCCTCCTAGATTTTAAAAGCTTTGATGAAGATTAGCCTTTATTATTATAAATATTTATATCCATTAATAAGCTCTGTAGTTAAATTTGGTAAATAATTGATAAAATTAAAAGAAAATCAAAGTTAACTCAGGTAAAAATATAAATTATTAGATTTTTTCCATTTTTAAATGGGCCAATTTTTACAAACTCAATTTAACAAAAAAAACACCAAACTCACTGCCTTAGAGTTGGATCTGACTCATAGCGACCCCTCATTGGGTTTCTGAGGCCGTATCTCTACAGAAGTAGATTGCCTAATCTTCCTTCCAAGGAGTGGGTGGTGGGTTTGAACCACCAGGCTTCTGGTTAGCAGTCAAATAAATGCCTTAGGCACTATGCCACCAGACAAACTCCACAGATATATTTTATTCTAAAAACATTTATTGAGCTCTTTTTATCTCCCCCATACTCTTCTAGGAGCTAGGTTGAGAAGAGGAAACAATGTAAACAAAATTATCTCCCTTTATGGAGGATACATTCCATTTAAGCTTGTGGTATGTCCAACCAAAGATGTACATTTGAATGACCCAAGAAGCATTTTAAAGATGTACAAAACTTACCATCAAAATCCTAGGATTTTTTATGCCATAAAAGCTTCACAGAAGATTCTGGTTAGAAACTTCTGAGTGAGAAACTTTTGTAGAAGGAAATAACAGCTGATCACATGATCCCTCCATTAAAACCGTTCTTGAACTAGAATGATGATTTTGATCTCTCTCTTTAAAAAAAAAAAAAAAAAAAACCCTACCCTCTGGTCAACCCAGAAAGGAATTTAAGAAAACTGAGAATACAAAATTTTTGCTTTGAGGATAATATCATTTTCTCTGCATTCTAATTGTATTCATAAAATATTTTAATTTTATAAGTAGAATAATGCTTTTTATCCATTAGAACACTGTTGTTTAAAGCAACACTAAATAGGAACAAGGAAGAGGTCTTATTTTATTTTGAATAGACATTTATAGATTTCACTGCTTTGTAAAATTGGTCTGGATTACCAAATGTTGGCATGTTTTAAAACCAGTTCTCCAGAAGAAAACATGCACACACTCAATATTCTTCACTAGTTTAGGATATATTGGGGATTGACTACTTTTTACAAGTAATTTCCATTTTGAGAATCATATTCCTCATTTATCATTTTATTTGGGTTTTTCAAACATCAGTTCTGTCTTGTTGGGGTCTAAGGATACAGTTCATTGGTACTTCTTTCTAACTCTGACCATTGCTCCATCACTGCCACTCCATGATGGACTTTGCTTAGCTATTACTGTGGAAAAAGAGTAAGTCGTAACATCCATCTGCAGTTGGCTCTGTTTAGTTCCATAGTATTTTTTTAATATATGGTGATTCTGCAAATAATGAAATATCTGGACTTCTGAGTAGTAAATTCTGTGCAGAAGTCGATTTCTAGGTCAGAAAAATTTCAACTACAAACTGATTGCCTAGAATCAATCTACACAGATCTTACTTCATTTGCAGATGTTACCTCAATGTGAGGAATAAAGGAAAGAATACCCAGGGAAGATGAGATTAATCCAAAATGAATGGATTTAATTCATTTGCTAAATATAATTAGTTTTTGAATACCGGCATCATATAACAAGGAACAATTTGTAGAAAACACAAAGTAAACTATGCAAATTCTGAGATCCCTTCTACTTTATAAGTTAGCTCTTCTCTAGAGGTAGGCAGACCTGAGATTACTTAACTTTCATATTGAGGGAAAATTATTTCTGTTGACCATAGGGCTTTATGTAACTCCCTTACATAACTTTCTGTGAAGATATTTAAATCTGTGATCATGAGTGATGAAATGAGCATCAACAGTGAAATACTCAGTAAAGATGACTTCTCATTAAGGTGCAGGTAGGGAAAACCTGGAGAAATGAACAATGTAGTTATCAGGGCCACTGCCTCTCTTTCCAACTAATTCAGAAGAATGAATATAAATTCATTTTTCCCCCTCAATGTCTACTTTCTTTTCTTTTTCTTTTTTTTAATAATATTTGAGCTAAGCACTATTTGGTAAAGAATGAGGAATCATCACCAGTGGTAATCATCATCAGTGGTTACCTTTTGAACCTTGCAGTACTTTGTATTAATGATTTTAAACTGAATCTTGTTTGTTTCGTTTTTTTCTTTTGAAATACTGAATTTCTTCAGACCATGATGTTTGGCTGATCTTCCATATAAACCCTAAATTTGGAGAGAAGTGTTCTAAACTCTCAGGAGCTCTGCAAGAAGTTTTGAGGATAACTCTTCATATTGTATGAGCTTCAGGGTGCTGCATGCTCATTTTTACAAGGGCAGTTTAATCACTAACGAGAATTACTGAATTTGGTTAAATGAGAGTTTCTGCTGTAAGCAAATAAAATCTAGGTAGAGCAACCTGACCTCAAAGTATAAAATAGTCCATTTAGGGTATTGAAGAAATTATTTGACCAAATGGTAAGAAGATACTTGAGTTTTAACCAGTTGTGTAAACTTAAAAGTAATGTCATGGCTTTGAGTATCAGTAAAGAGCTTAGGATATTCTATTTGCTCATGCTTAAGAGACAGTCACAGACTGATACACACACACACACACACACACACATATATTTTGGTTTTATTTTTTGCTTGTCTTAATGGGGATAATCTCATTCTGTTCCATCAGCTTTTATCGTAAACATTATCCAACTCATGTGCCTCCTCTTACCACTAACTCTTTTCTACTGTTCTGAGCAATATATGCCTTCATCATTATACTTGTAACGCAGCATAAAACTTGCAAGCTTCTTGATGGGTTGGCAAAGGATTTAGTAAATGTGTGTCGAATGATCAGTGGAATAATGACAGATAGATACAAATGCATTTTGAAGAAAGTACATGAAAGATTATAACAACAAAACTAATAAAATACATCATACATGGGACATACAACAAGTGTGTGCTCTGAGAAACTTCTGATTACATGTATTTATGATATGGTTTATATATATAATATATATTTAAATATTTATATATTTATATATATTTACCTAAAACATTCTGTCTGACAACTTGTCTTGCTTCCATAATTCAGTCAACTCTTCAAGTTCCATCTACATGTGATGACTTCCCACTCAAGAAATGTATATTGCCACTGCCCAAAAAATGTTCTTCTTGCCAATTATTTCCTAATGGATCATTCATCTTACCCTTAACAAAGGATGAAAGGCACATTTTAGAAGTTCTTGCTAACAACAAGATGTATTATTTTGTCTGATCATTCCTTAAAGAGATAGTTATGATTTTAAACTGATCTTGTTTTGTTTCGTTTTTTTCTTTTGAAATACTGAATTTCTTCAGACCATGATAGTTATGAAAGTAATATTCAGTGCCACATTCAATATGCATCATTTTGTTGCTCTAAGGGAAAACAAGTGTGGTTTCTGAGCTAAACATGGCAATAGTCCAGTATTTTTCTACAACTTAAACTTACATCAGACATCTAAAACTGACTTATACTGTTAAGTACCAGTGGACAATAATCATCTAAATAAAATCCATATTGTGTTGGAAGTCTTATGAGCATTTTATTAAAATGATTTTACTCATAACATTGTTTCTTTTATATCATGGACACAGTTCCAGAGAAGCAAAGATATCAGTTCAAAACACAAAGCCTAGGCACTCAGTCAGACTGACTTCACCAAGGTAGTCAAGGAGCCTCAATGTTCTTATCTACAATATGGGGATAGCAGTAGGATCAAGTTTGTGGTGCTCAAATAAAATGATCCAGGTAAAGTGCTTAGCATTGGCTGTAGCACAGAATAAAGCATTTTAAAAGTAGGTGACATAATAGTGTTAATATATTATTATTTTAAAGGTATATGAGAAGACACAAAATAGAATTAATTTGTTAAAAAGTTCACCAGGACTGCATAGTAGATAGGACATACTAAGCTGCTCTAACAAAAGAAACTTAGTGGTTCTGTGACTAAAAAAAACAGAAGTGTGTTGTTCACTTAATACTCCCCAATAGGTGTTCTAGGTTCATGATACCCTGTGATCACCTTTGAAGTCTCTGGTTAGCATTATTCCAGCTCATGGGAATGAAGAAAGAGCATGTAGGAGCAAATAAGGGAGATTGGGGGTCAGGAATGGAAGTAACACTGTCATGTCACTCAAATCACACTTGGGGGAAAAGTACACAAATGGAAGGTAGACTGGGAAAAAGCGTGTGGCTGAATAGCCATATGTCCAGCCACAGTTCTGTTTTTATGGCAGGAGAATGAATTTTCCTGGGCTGCTAGCCATCTAAGAGAGAGTGCCAGAGCATACACAAGCCTTAAGAAAATTGCCCACTTTCAGAGTTTATGAAGTCAAGCTTGTCTACAGTTCATAGTTGCATGGTTTTCATTTTATTAAATGAGGGAGTAGGAATGAACAATGTTCAAAATCACTTTCAGCTAATCAGTACTATGGAATTAGCTAAACTGACCGGTTAGAAAAATACCACCATGGTGAAATATCTTTCCCAGTTGAAAAAATGCCTATAAATATATAGGATAAGTTATTTGTGGACTCATTTTCTGTTTCCATTTTCAAATGTGAAGTAATATTAAATCATGTTATGAGAAACAACTGCGAATATATTCATTCAATCATGTTTTTTAAAAACAGATAGTTTAATTATGCCAGTTTTCATAAAACATCTTTCCAATATAGAGGATCTTGAAATTCCCATAGTTGTATACTAAATGTGACACTTATACTTTATTTTATTTTATTTTTTTTTCCAGTAGACTTTAGCTATGGTGGAATTCACATTAGAAATTCAAGGAAAAGGATTCTAAAAAGTTAGCCTTTTCACATCTTGGCAAAGAAGTGTGATGGTTTGAGAAGTACATCATTTTTGTTGATATTTAAGGATAAGGATATAGGGTATCTCTTTAAATTCCTCTTTTGGACAACACAGTATTTATCTGGAAAAAAATGCTTTGACAGACTGCTTAAAGTAGAGGGCAAGACTTCAAAGACAAAGTTTTATGTGTAAGATTAGAACAATTTAAATGTTCTCTGAAATCTATTAGAGTGAGGGAGCTTTTCCCAATAAGATTACCACCTGTCATGACCTTGGGTCAAATACAGAAAAGTCATTTTAGCTTCCTGAGGACTAGAGCATACTTGTCATTAAAGTATAGCCCCAGGATCCAGAAGGAGCCTAGGGTGTGGATGGATGGATGAATGGATGGACAGATAAATAGATATATAAAGGGATATAGAGATAGATAGATATGTATGTATGTGTATATGTTTCTATGTGAATGTATATGTGTGTATATTTATCTATATATGTATTTTGTTGAATAAATAAATCCAGAAGTCTGAGCATCAAGGTGGCCTCAGCTGACATCTGGGTTATACAAGAAAGCTGCAGCTTGTGAAGATATTTAGTAAATGACCATAGTTGCCACAAAGACAACAATGGATATTTCCCAAGATAAATTTTTTAAAAGACATTTTTAGACAGAGTAAGTAACTCAATACAAGTAGACAATTTCTTCTGTGTATCTTTGAACATCATATATCATATGTGACAGAGTTCACTCTTTCTTACTGTATTTTAGGTATTTTGGATGATAAGCAGAGACCTTGCTGTATTATTTCACTTAGTTATTTAGTGGCTTTTTCAATATTTATTTATGCCAGACATTGTGCTGTGCACTGTGACTGCATTGGCAAAAGGACCAGGACTTTGAGTTCATGGGACTTACAGTTTAGGGACAAATACTGACAGATCACCAAAACCATTAAATATGCACAGACTGTATAGCATAGAGGCTCCAAGGAAATGTCTCTCAATTGCAATGGTTGGTTCAGAGAAAATGTCTCTGATGACCACAAGTATTTGTGTTGTACATGAACAAAAAACTTACAACATAACATCTTTTGCACATTAACTAATCAGCTATTGAATGGGATTTCTATCGATACTAGTTTAATCTTTATGTTTCTATTGGAGTGGCTGTGATAGATGTGTCTATAGATGTTACAGTGCAGTGTTTAAGGTGGCCTTCAATTGGAGGCAGTACCACCCTTCCACTCAGCATTTAGAAATATTTTGGGGCATTTTATGTTCTCACAACATAACTAAAAAACTGGGCAGTGGGCAAGATTCCTATCTGCCCTTACAGCATTAAAGGCAGCTCAGTACCAGAAAAGATTGTTCTACCCCAAATGTCACTAATGAAAAAATAACACAACCACTGCCGTGGAGTTGGATCTGACTCATAGCGACCCCTCCTTGGGTTTCCTATGTGGTATCTCTATGGAAGTAGATTATCCAACCTTCCTTCTGAGGAGTGGCTAGTGGGTTTGAACCACCAGCCTTCTGGTGACCAGTCAAACGCCTTAGGCACTCTGCCACCAGATCTCCCCAAATGTCACTAGTCCCCCTATTAAGAAGCACTGGGAAAGCCTAAATCTTCTTTCTTTCCTCCATTTGGTGGGTTTTTTTTTTTTTTTTTTAATTTTTCTTTAGACATATATCCCAGGCTGTCATTAGCTGCCATTGAGTCAACTTTGATCCATGCTAACCATCTGTACCAACAAAACAAAATGTTACCAGGTCCATATTATCCTCACAATTGCCAGCATATTTGAGTGTATTGTTGGGGCTACTATACCAATCCATTTTACCAAGAGCCTCTACTTTACTGAACACAAGGTTCTCCTCCAGTGATTGATCCCTCTTGATGATGTGTTCGAAGCCAGCAAGTCAGACATTGCTCTGTTGTGATCCACAGGTTTTTCATTGTCTACTTTTTGAAAGGAGGTCATCAGATCTTTCTTCCTACTCTATATTAGTCTGCAAACTTCCCTGAAACCTGCCCATGATGGGTGAGTCTGCTGGTAATTGAAATACCAGCAATATAGCTTCTAACATTATAGCAACAAAAGTGACAGGTGATGTTATATGAGCTAGACTTGTGAAAAGGCAATCCATTCAGATGCTAGCACAGGAAAAATATCCACACTACAATCTGTGATAACTAGCACTATGTTCATAGGAAAAGTGTAATCATTAACCCTACCCAGAGGACAATGAGGAAGGAAAAACTTCAATGCAAAGTTTTCTCTAGAGGTTGTAAGAAGCAGAAGGCAGGATGGGAAATTTTCTTGCATGATTTGTGTGATTTTGGGAAAAAGTTCCTGATCTAATTCTCATATTAAAATCATTAATGACTTAAAAATATGCAGACCCGAAGCTGTCCTATCCTGACTTAAAATGATTATGGATTGGATTAAGGGACTTTTCTGTTCCATCAAAACTTAGAAGAGCTTTCCTATTTCATTGAAGCAGAATTCTCTTTCATTTTAATGAGATTTGTCCTTCCTTTGTTCCCATAAAACTTAATTCAAAGTGTGACTATATCAATGCTTCTGTTGCCCATGTTAAATATTTCATTGGACTCAACCCTCCTGTTTTTTAAAGGAAATCTGTCCAAATCCACTGGGGATATTATGATAAACATTCTGAAAGATTTCATTTAGCTTAAATGTGTCAGACAGCTCTCAGGCTAAATTTTGTAAACCATTGTGCTTTATTTAAGTAACACAATAAAACCTCACTTATCAGGAAGTGACTTATCTGTGACCCTCAAATATCTAGGACACGGTAAACTCAAGCAACAAAGTTCCTGATGTTTATGCCAAAAATGGAAAACCTTCAGGCTCGTCAGGGAGTCTATTTATTCTTAATGTATACACAGATCTAAGAAACTTGGTTAGCTGGTTCTCTAGCTCACCAAAACCAAAAGAAAACAAAACCAAACTCACTGCCGCAGAGTCAGTTCTAATTCACAGCAACACTCTTTGGGTTTTCAAGGTGGTAAATCTTTACAGAAAGAAGTAGATTGCCCACTCTTCCTTCTGAGGAATGGCTAGTGGGTTTGAACTGCCAACTTTCTGGTAAGCAGTCAAATAACTTAGGCACTATACCACCATATTGTTGTTGTTGTTGAGCAGATTGGAAAAAGACCTGCTAGGGACTTTTTCTTTCTTTCTTTTTTTTTTTTTTTTTTTTGTTGGGGGGGTGGGCTCTGGTAGCGTAGTGCCTAATGCACTTGACTGCTAACCAGACGGCTGGTGGTTCAAACCCACCAGCCACTCATCGGAAGGAAGATGGGGCTATCTATTTCCGTAGTGATACTGCTTCGGAAACCAAAGGAGGGGTCGCTATGAGTCGGTCCGACTCCATGGCACATAACAACAACAACAAGGGACATTTTTTTAGTTCCAGCTGACCACAGGCTCAGAAGCCCAGCCACAGTTTTGTTTCCATGGAGGAATGGAGAAAAGGTACTGGATATTTGGACATTTATTTGAAAACAATAAAGCAGCCCTCAAACCATGAGTGTATCTGACCAGTTTATTATATTAAGAGTCATCCAATGTGGTGGTTCCTAAGAGCACAGGTGTATCCAATCAGAGATAGTCATTTATCTCCATCATAATCACACTTCAAGAGAGAAACTTTGTACTACATTCCCAAAGATTTCCCTCAATATTAAAACTATTAACAAAACTTTTAAAACTTAAAATTTAAGAGAAATCATGTGAAATGAAAATTATGGGGAAAAAAATCACTTACTTGGTATATCTAGAATACCCTAGTAAAACTACAAATTAGGTAGTTATATGAGAAATAGAGTTCAGAAATTCTGCTTTGAAAGTTAGAACTATTCAAAGCAGAAAACAGCACAATCTGTATTTTTATGTCTCCAAAAGAACATATTATCTCTCTAACTTACAGAGTACTTTTTTTGAATATTTTATTGCAGTTTGGATGAAAGTTTTCAGTGCAAATTTTACATCCAAGAATTTATACACATTTTGTTTCATGACATTAGTTATAATCCCCTCAATGTAACAACACTCCTCTCACTTCCTTCCTGGGTTCCGTTCCCATTCATCCTTCTTTCCTGCCTCTTCTTGCCTTCTGAACTTTGTTTTTGGAAAAATGCTGCCCTTTTGGTCTCACATGGTTGATTGTTCTGGAGAATATGTTCCTCCCAGGTGTTATTGTTTACTTTATAGGCCTGTCTATTTGGCTAAAAGGTGATCCCGGGGGTGAGTTTGGTTCCAGGTTTGAAGGGTTTCTAAGGGCCATGTTGTTGTTGTTGTTGTTATGTGCTGTCAAGTCAGATCTGACTCATAGCGACCCCTCCTTGGGTTTCAGAGTGTGTTACACTGGGTTCTCTAGAGAAAGAAAAATCAGCAAAGCTTATATATATATATATATATATATATATAAAGAAAGAGAGAAATTTATCTTAGGAAAATGGCTCACAAACGTATAGAAGCCGGCAAGTCCCAAAGTCCCTGGAGGAAACGTCGGGCTGCAGGCAGCCTTAGCTTCCGCAATCACAGGGGGCTGAGAAGCTCAAGGCTGGCAGGCAGTACACTGGCTGTTGACTCCAACGAAAGACAAATCCAAGATCTCCAGGCTGGATGGTGGGCTGCTCACTCACAGAAAGTTGTAGGCAGTACACCAGAGTCCTGATGCACAGAAGAATGTCTCTCTTCCCAGGATGTCCCTGGATATCCTGGAATCAGGCCACACCCCTAGGGAAACTCCCCTTGGGCAGATTGGCCACTCAGAACACAGTCATCTGATCCCATCATGGAAACAACCACACAGAACTGGGGTCCAGCCAAGTTGAAACACAGCTCCAACTATCACACCGAGGCAGTATCACTATGGCAGTAGATTGCCCAACCTTCCTTCCGAGGAGTGGCTGCTGGATTTGAACCATCAGGCTTCTGGTTAGAAGTCAAATGCCTTAAGAACTGTGCTACCAGAGCTCCTTCTAAGGGCCATAGTCGGAGATTCCACCAGTCTCTGACATACCAGTAAGTCTGATCTTTTTTATGATTTTGAATTTTGTTAAATATTTTCTCTCCCACTATGTTCAAGACCTTCTATTGTGATACCTATCAGAGCATTGGGTAGTAGTAGCTGGGTATCATCTACTTCTTCTGGTCTCAGCCTAGTAAAGGCTGTGGTTCGTGTGTCACAGCTCTTAATTCTGTAGAATATATACCTAGTAGTGGGATTGTTGGGTCATATTATATCTCTATTTCTAGCTTTTTAGGGAAGCACCACACCGTTTTCCATAGAAGTTGCACCATTTTATATTTCCATCAGCAGTATATAGCGTTGGTGGTGTAGATGTGCACATAGCTGCCTTCCATAAGCAGTGTATAAGAGTTCCAATTTCCTCACAACAACCAACATTTGTTATATGCTGGTTTTTTTTTTTTTTGTTTTTGTTTTTGTTTTTTTACTAGTGTCATTATTGTTGGAGATGGTATCTCATTGTAGTTTTGAATTACAGGTAATGGCCAATGATCACAAGTGTCTATTAATGTCCTCTGCCCATTTTTAATTGGGTTGTTTGTCTTTTTGTTGTTGAGGTGTTGAAGTTGTCTATAAATTTTAGAGATTAGTACCTTGTCCAATATGTCATTGCCCAAAATTTTTTTCCAAGTGTGTAGGTTCTCTTTTTACTCTTTTCAAGACATTATTAGATGCATATAGTGTTTAATTTTTAGGAGGTCCCAGTCATCTAGTTTCTCTTCTGCTATTTGTGCATTTTTATTATGTTTTTATAGACTAGTTATGACATAAATTAGGGCCACTAAGTTTTTCCTATCTTTTCATTGAAAATCTTTACACTTGTAGGTTTTATATTTAGGTCTTTGATCCATCTGTAGTTACTTTTTGTACATGGTATGAGATATGGCTCCTGTTTCAGTTTTTTGTTAATGGATATCTACTTTTGCTAGTTAAAGAATTTATCTCTTCCCCATTTAACAGATTTTGGTCCATTGTCAAAGATCAGCTCTCCACAGGTGGATGGATTATATTCTATTTGTCTATGTATTTGTTGTTGCACCAGTACCATACTACTTTGACTATTGTGGCTGTATAGCATGTTTTGAGATCAGAAATTATGCCAAAAGGGAAGGGAGGCCACAGCTTATGACCTCCTCTAACTGCACAACTGGAAGACAGAATCACCATCAGTACCCCAAGGGCCATTATTGTGATGCCAGACATGCTACCTCCCTCCAGCCCTTTCACCAACCCTGACACCAACTGTTCCTTCTGCAGCTCCCATGATCTCTCTGTTGGGCTCAATAATTCACTGCCATGGCCACACAGAACTCACAGATTATGGGGTTTATTAGGGAAGCAGCAGGCTACAATTCAAGTTCAGGAACAATGCTCAGTATCTCTCAGACTGCCATCTCTCAGCAAACAGTCTCTAACAGTCTCTCTCCCAGAAGTGCACGTTTCTCGGTGTCACTCTCAGCAATGTGTATCTCTTACATCTCTTTCCCAGCAGCGTGTGTCTCTCAGGAGCACATGTTTCTCAGGAATGCTTTTCTTTCAGCAGCACATCCTCCTTAGCCAGCAGTCAGAGAGTTCTGCCTCTAGGAGGACTCCTTTTGAGCATGGCAGAGTGGCCAAACTAGCCAATCATAACATCAGAATTGTAAGCACCTGAGAGATGGCGAACTTCCCAGAACATTGCTTTGTGTCACTCTCAACAGAAATACCCCACGCGGATAACTTTAATAATCAGAAGCTCCTCAGTTGTTCACAGCAAATTCCACCATGGAGTTTACAAAGACTTATAGCTAGAAAAGCCATACCAGGTAATTTACTACACCACAATCCACCCCCTGGCTTTTCTAGCCATTATCCCTTTAATACTTCAAAAATTAACATCCCCTTCACCATCAGTTTAAGACTAACCACAGCCATGAAAGCATGTAAGACAGCCACTTCATGCATTTATCTCCCCCCCCCCCATTTTAGATAGCCAATTTCTAATTTGACCATTCCTATCAAGCCAGTACTGTGAGGAGACAAGCATGGTCCTTTCTCTCTGAAGAATCTTCTGTTCTGCTTGAAACTTCAGGTATATGCATCCATAAACAAGCAAAGTCCAGCCCAGCACAAGCCATCATATTGCAGCAACTTAACACCAGCTCAGTGTCAAACACCTTCCTCTTTGTTTGGTCAGGTTCTGGTCAGCTCAGCCCTAGCCATCCCAGCTAGGTCATGGGTACCAGCTGCCATGTTTAGGAGTCACATTCTTCCCTTCATTTCAGACAACCAGAACCTTCTCTCACATCATCAGTCCTCAGGGACTATTTCAATGCCCATAGGCTCACAACTCATTGCACTTCAGACAAGCCATCCCCTCCTCTCATCCCCAGCCTTCATGACTTAGGTCAAAGAGAACCAAACTCAGCCCGTTTCTTCTTTGCTGCACTTCCCCCATTTCCACTCAAGTATACTCAGGTGGTCACAAGTGAGTAACACACAAGCCTACTACTCACTGACTTCCTTTAACTTTCAGTCCTAGAAGGGGTTTCTCTCATGTGCCATGACTTTCCTGTCTCAATGAACCCAAAACCAGTCTGCTTGCTCAAAATTCAAAGAACCAGTCATTATTTTTTCCTCCTCAGGTCCTTATTCAAATGCAAATCTTCTGTTCTCTCAGTAGCACTGGGTGGGGCTCAGGTTTTCTACTTAAGCCCCCAATACTCTACACACAGGGTTTGAAACAGGTGTTTCCTCTGGGCAAATTCTATTTCCCCTTTTAACATATCCAATCAAGTATTGGCTGAAGGCGGACTTACACACTCTCTGTTATCCATATACCTCATAATCATTTCTAATATACAAGCATGTAAGAGAACATTCAATCCCCATAGTACATTCAGATAAATACATAATCCAAAACAAGTAAGATATTCCAGTTTTATCTTTTCACCTTGATTACCTTCCCATTCTATGTATATGGCCTTAGGCTTTGGCTGGGTGTAACCAAAAGCCCTAGCCTCTGAATCAATTATCACCTTTAATAGGTAACACCAACCAAAGTCACCATCTAAGAATCCAAAATTTCACTGCCCAGCCCCTTCCTTCTTTTTCTTACAATGTCCCATGCTTCTATGGGTCTGAAGCCACTGCAATGAACCTCACTGCTTCTGACACCAACTGCCAAAAGTGCAGGGAGACCACATCTTCTGACCTCCTGTAACTGCACAAGGGGAAGATAGAATCACTGTCAGTAGCCCAAGGCCCATTACTGTGAGGCCAGGCAAGCTACCTCTCTCCAGCCTTTTCAGCAACCCTGACACCAACTGTTCTTCCCTCAGCACCCACCACCTCGCTGCTGGGTTCGATAATTTGCTGCAGTGGCCACAGAGAACTCAGAGATTATGGGGTTTATTAGGGAAGAAACAGGCTACAATTCAAGGTCAGGAACAATGCTCAGTCTCTCTCAGCCCACCATCTCTCAGCCAACAGTCTCTCACAGTCTCTTTCCCAGAAGTGCGTGTCTCTTGGTGTCTGTCTCAGCAATGTGTGTCTCTTGCATCTTTCTCCTAGCAGTGCATGTCTCTCAGTGTTGCTCTCAGCAATGCATGTCTCCTGTGTCTCTTTCCCAGCAGCATGTGTCTCTCAGGAGCGTGTGTCTCTCAGGAGTGTATTCTCTCAGCAACACGTCCTTCTCAGCCAGCAGTCAGAGAGAGTTCTGCCTCTACGAGGACTCCTTTTGAGCCTGGCAGAGTGGCCAAACTTGCCAATCCACATCAGAATTCTAAGGAGTTGAGAGACAGTGAACTTCCCAGAACATTGCTTTGTGCCACTCTCAAAAGAAATACCACAGGTGGATAACTTTAATAATCAGGAGCTCCTCAGTTGCTCACAGCAAATTCCATCATGCAGTTTGCAAAGACTTATGGCTAGACAAACCATACCAGGAAATTTACTACACCGCAAAATATAAAGCCTCCTATTTTATTTTTCTTGTTTAGTAGTGCTTTTCTTATCCAGTGTCTCTTTCCTTTCCATATTAAGTTGGTGATTAGCTTTTCTATATCTTTAAGAATGTTGGTAGAATCTGGGACAGTATTGCATTATGTCTACACGTCACTGTAGGTACTATTGACGTTTTCACAATGTTAAGTCTTATTATGCATGCTCTTGGTAAATTCTTCCATTTAGGTAGATCTCTTTTGGTTTCTTGCCTGCCAGTCATGTTTTGTATTCTTTTTTGTATAAGTCTTTTGAAGCTCTTGTTAGGCTTATTCCTAAATATTTAATCTTTTTAGTAGCTAAAATATATTTTTTTTCTTTTCATGTTTTCCTTTTCAGAGGTTTCTTTGTTAGTGTAGAAGAATCTGAGTTTTGTATGATGGTGTTATGGCCTGTCACTTTGTTGAATCCTTCTCTTAGTTCCAGTGGGTTTATTGTTGAGTCCATAGGATTTTCTACATGTAGAATCATATCATTTTCAAAAAGACATAGTTTTAATTCTTCATTACCAATTTGGATGTCATTTATTTCCATTTCTTCCCTTATTGTTCTGGCTAGAACTTTCAAGTTCAGTATTGAGTAGGTGTTGTGGTAAAGGGCCTTGTGGTAGGCTAGGTTCTCTAGAGAAGAAAAACCAGTAAAAACTTTATAGAGAGAGAGAGAGAGAAAGAGAAATTTATCTTAGGAAAATGGCTCACAGACTTATGTTGTTGTTGTTATTATGTGCCATTGACTCAGACCTGACTCATAGCAACCCCTCCTTGGGTTTTTGAGGCAGTATCACTACGGAAATTGATTGCCCCATCTTCCTTCCGAGGAGTGGCTGGTGGGTTTGAACCACCAACCCTCTGGTTAGCAGGCAAGTGCCTTAGACACTATGCTACCAGCTGACCAGTCCCAAGTTTTTGGATCAAACATCAAGCTAGAGGCTTTTCCTGACTCATACAGCTGCCAGGCCTGACAAGCTTAAGATTGGCAGGCAGTATACTGGCTGTTGACTCCAATGAATGATGAATCCAAGATCTCCAGTTCAAATGGTGGATTGTTTGCTCACAGACAGTTGTAGCTAGCAGCACAGAATCCCAATCCACAAAAGAGTGTCCATAAATATATTGGAAGCAGGCCACACCCCTAGGGAAACTGCCTTTCAGTGGACTGGCTTCTCAAAACATATACATCCAATCCCATCATGGGAATAACCCACATCACAATTGCTTAAACCACACAGAATTGTAGTCCAGCCAAGTTGATACACAACTTCAACTATCACAGTCCAACCCTTGTCAACTTGGCAGTTGTACACATCTTAACTATATATAATCTCTAAATAAGCACAATTTTAAAGTTATATTTGCACCTAACATGATACATGTGTACAACCAAAACACATTAACCTGATTTACATTTCATAGTTCATAACAGAAGGATACAAAAATATTTGATGCACATATATAATGAAGAAATATAATAATCACAGTCCTTGTTTCTACAACTCGTCACATAGTCATAGCTGATATTCAGAACTACCTTCTTCCACCACCCATTCCATATTCCTCTTGCCCTCAGGAATCCCCTCAGCTGGTCATGGTTCTTTGCCTGGTGGGGTGACCCAAACCTTCATTCTTGAAGGGTCTAGGCCATTACTAGTCATATCAGAATGGGGCTTCTGTAATTTTCCATCAATCACAGGGCATGGTAGTACTAAGAGACATCCTAAAAAATCTCCTCCATTCCAGACATATTCTTCTTTACCTCTATTATGTAATGTCAATCCAATTTCCCCTTTGTAATCAGGATCCATCACACCAGAGAGTACAGTAATGTCCTTCTTTGTCTGTTGATTCAGAGGTATGAAGAAGCCAAAATAGCCAGGAGGCATTCTTAACTTCCAGTTCATTGCAATCAGTATTGTGTCTCCATGTGGGAGTGCTCCTACCTTTGGGACTAAGATCTCCAGACACGCAGAGCATAGGGTAGCAGGGAATGGAAACAAAAATTTTTGCATGGGTCACTAGGGGTAATAGTGAGTGGTACCACTCCCATTTGTACCTTTTGGTTCCCGGACCCGTGAATCCCACCTTTTGGAGAAACAGCACTGTATATTGGACACTGGTTTAGAGCATATACAGCCTCCTGGAGAATGTTACCCCAACCTTTCAAGGTATTGCCACCTAGCTGGTGCCATAATTGTGTTTTCAGTAAGCCATTCCATTGTTCTACCAAGCCAGCTTCTTCTGTATGATGGGGAATATGGTAAGACCAGTGAATTCCATGAACATAGGCCCATAGCCACACTTCATTTGCTGTGAGGTGAGTCCCATGATCTGAAACAATGTTGTGTGGGATACCATGATGGTGGATAAGGCATTCTGTAAGTCCATGGATGGTAGTTTTGGTAGAAGCATTGTGTGCAGGTTAGGCCAATCCATATCCAGAATAAGTATATATTCCAGTAAGAAAAAAATGCTGTCCTTTTCATGATGGAAGTAGTCCAATGTAATCAACCTGCCACAAGGTTGCTGTCTGATCACCTCGAGGAATGGTTCCATATCGCGGACTCAGTGTTGGTCTCTGCTGCTGGCAGATTGAGCACTCAGCAGTGGTGGTAGCCAAAATCAGCCTTGGTAAGTGGAAGTCCATGTTGCTGAGCCCATACATAACCTCCATCCCTGCCACCATGGCCACTTTGTTCATGAGCCCATTGAGCAATGACGGGAGTAGCTGGGGAAAAAGGATGGCTGGTTTCCACGGAATGTGTCATCCTATCCACCTGATTGTTAAGAACTCCTCTGCTGAGGTCACCTTTTGGTGGGCATTCACATGAGACACAAATATCTTTACTTCTTTGGCCCATTCAGAGAGCTCTATCCACAAACCTCTTCCCCACACATCTTTGTCACCAATTTTCCAATCATGTTCCTTCCAAGTCCCAAAGCATTTGGCCAAGCCATTAGCCACAGCCCATGAATCCACATACAATTGTATATCTGGCCATTTCTTGTTCCATGCAAAGTGAACAACCAGATGCACAGCTTGAAGTTCTGCCCATTGGGAGGATTTCCCTTCACTACTGTCCTTCAAGGAAGCCCCAGAGAGGGGCTACAGTGCCACTGCTGTCCACCTTTGAGTGGTGTCTGTGTATTGCAGAGAATCATCTGTAAACTAGGCACGAGTTTTCTCTTCCTCAGTCAACTGATCATAAGGAACTCTCCATGAGGCCACAGGTACAGACTGGAAGAGGGAAGGTAATGTGACTGCAGTGAAGACCATAGGCATTTAGACCACTTCCTCATGCAACTTACTTGTGCCATCAGGTCCTTCTTGAGCTCGATCTCTGATATACCACTTCCATTTAATGATGGAGTGCTGCTGTGCACGTCCAACTTTATGACTCTATGGGTCAGACAACAACCAGTTCATGATGGGCAGCTCAGGCCTCATGGTAACTTGGTAACCCATGGTTAGGTGTTCAGTCTCTACTAAAGCCCAGTAACAAGCAAAAAGCTGTTTCTCAAAAAGAGAGTAGTTATCTGCAGAAGGTGGCAGGGCTTTGCTCCAAAATCCCAAGGGTCTGTGTTGCAATTCACCAACAGAGACCTGGCAAAGACTCCAAACAGTGTCTCTTATCTACTACAGACACTTCAAGCACCATTGGATCAGCCAGATCATATGGCCCAAGTGACAGAGCAGCGTGCATGGCCGCCTGAACCTGTTGCAGACCCTTCTGTTGTTCTGGGGCCCACTCAAAACTAGGAGCTTTCTGAGTCACTTGATAAATAAGCTGCAGCAACACACCCAGATGAGGGATATGTTGCCTCCAGAATCCAAAGAAGCCCACCAGACGTTGTGCCTCCTTTTTAGTTGTGGGGGAATCCAGATACAATACCTTGTCCTTCACTTTAGTGGAAATATCTTGACATGCCTCACACATTGGACCCCTAGAAATTTCACTGAGCTGGAATGTGGCTGAATTTTTGTTGAGTTAATTTCCCAACTCCTAGCATGCATATGTCTCACCAATAAGTCTAGAGTCATTGATACTTCTTCTTACTAGGACCAATCAGCATAATGTCATCAATATAATGGACCAGTGTGATGTCGTGTGGAAGGGAAAGGCGATCAAGATCCCTACGGACTAAATTATGACATAGTGTTGGGGAGCTGATATACCTCAGAAGAAGCACTGTGAAAGTACATTGTTGGCCTTGCCAGCTAAAGGCAAACTGCTCCTGATGGTCCTTTGAAATTGGTATTGAGAAAAAGGCATTAGCCAGATCAATAGCAGCATACCAAGTACCAGGAGATGTACTAATTTGCTCAAGTAATGAAACCACATCAGGAACGGCAGCTGCAATTGGAGTCAACACCTGATTAAGTTTATAATAATCTACTGTCATTCTCCAAGATCCATCTGTTTTTTGCACAGGCCAAGTAGGTGAATTAAATGGGGATGTGGTGGAAATCACCACCCCTGCATCCTTGAAGTCCTTGATGGTGGCAGTAATCTCTGCAACCCCTCCAGGGATGTAGTATTGCTTTTGGATTACTATTTTTGTAGGTAGAGGCAGTTCTAATGGCTTCCATTTGGCTTCTCCTACCATAATAGCCCTTAATCCACATATCAGGGACCCAGTGTAGGAATTCTGCCCAAATGCTCAGTATATCTATTTTAATTATGCATTCTGAAACAAGAAATCACTACAGAATGGGTTCAGGGACCCACTGGACCACTGTGAGGCACACATTAGCTAAGACTCCATCAATAACTTGACCTCCATATGCTCCCACTCTGACTGTTGGGCCACAATGATGCTTTGGGTCTCCTGGAATGAGTGTCAGTTCCAAGCCAGTGTCCATTAATCCTTTTCCCCAGTGAACTCTCATAAAAGTCCTCAGATACCTTTGGGGACGGCTGGGGAAAAGATTGACATTATAAATTTTTGGCAATATGGGGTCATTCCTCAAAGGAGCCTGGCCTGCCTTTCATTCAAGGTGCTGTGTTTCTGTAAACTGACTCAAGTCTGGGAATTGATTGAGAGGCCATGACTCTGTATTCTGGAGATTCATTCTAGCCTGCTGTTCACATGACCTAGAATTCCTCTGTCTATACTCACTCACTCACTGCTGTTGAGTCAGATGTGACTCATAGCGACACCTCCTTGGGTTTCCGAGGCAGTATCACTACAGAAGAAGATTGCCCCATCTTCCTTCTAAGGAGTGGCTGGTGGGTTTGAACCACCAGCTTTCTGGTTAGCAGTCAAATGCCTTAGGCACTACAGAGCTCCCCTCTGTCTATACAGATCAAGTAAATATTTAGTAGGTTTGCCATGTATTTCACTGCTAGGAACACCATGACTAAGTAGCTAATGCCATAATTCCACATGAGTGAGAGTATTCTGATTACTGTTCTGACTCTGCTGTCCATTATGGCAACCACACCCACCTTGCCTTTGTCAATTAAGTGCTACCACTTGGCCCCTACTACCATGGGGTCCAATCAGCCCCATTGTATCTGGTTTACATCAAATAGCAATCACAACAGTCTTCAAAGATGCTGGTCCTCCCTTCACAAATTTATTCCTAACCATACTGGTGAAAGGTGTATCCTCTGGACTCTCCATTTCTGGCTCTAACAGTCTAAACTGATAAATCCATTCTCACAGGCCAATTTCCCCAAGCTTCTGGATACCATCTTCTACATTATACCAAGGTAGGTCTAGTACTTCAATTTGACTTAAGGGAGACCACCGCATAATCCATGCTTCAGTAAGCCAAACAAATAAACAATTAGATCCTTTCTTTTTTTTTTTTTATTAGGATTTGGGTGAAGATTTACAGAGTAAATTCACATTTCATACAGCAGTTCACATATACTTTGTCTCATGTCATTGACCAAA